>NC_135982.1:971447-1048934 GCF_053455715.1 Rhinoraja longicauda | reverse complement strand
ACATCTCCAAGTTTGCAGATGACACAAAGCTGTGTGAGCTGTGAGGTTGCAGGGTGACTTGGATAGGTTGGGTGAGTGGGCAGATGCATGGCAGATGCAGTATAATGTGGATAAATGTGAGGTTATCCTCTTTGGTGTCAAGAACAGGAAGGCAGATTATTGTCTGAATGGTGTCAGATTAGGAAAAGGGGAGGTGCAACAAGACCTGGTGTCCTTGTACATCAGTCACTGAAAGTAAGCATGCAGGTACCGCAGGCAGTAAAGAAAGCAAATGACATGTTGCCCTTCATTGCGAGAGGATTGAGTAAAGGAGCAAGGAGGTCCTACTGCAGTTGTACAGGGCCCTGGTGACACCACACCTGGAGTATTGTGTGCACTTTTGGTCTCCTAATTTGAGGAAGGACATTCTTGTTATTGAAGAAGTGCAACGTAGGTTCACCAGGTTAATTCCCAGGAGGGCAGGACTGGCATAGGATGAAAGAATAGATCGACTAGGTTTATATTCACTGGAATTTAGAAGGATGAGAGGGGATCTTATAGAAACATATAAAATTGTTAAGGGATTGGGCAGGCTAGATGCAGGAAAAATGTTTCCGATGTTGCCGGAGTCCAGAACCAAGGGTCACAGTTTAAGAATAAGGGGTAGGCCATTCAGGACTGAGATGAGGAAAAACCTTTTCACCCAGAGAGTGTGAATCTATGGAATTCTCTGCCACAGAAGGTAGTGGAGGCCAATTCACTGGATGTTTAAGGGTTAGATATAGCTCTTAGGGCTAAGGGAATCAAGAGATATGGGGAGAAAGCAGGGACGGTTACTGATTTTGGATGATCAGCCATGATCATATTGAAAGCTGTCTCAAAGTGCCGAATGGCCTACTCCTGTACCTATTTTTTATGTTTTGTATGTATCATTCCTGAGGTAGAACAACTGTAAAAGATTAATCAAAGCTTTTAATTTTATTCAGTCTGCTTGAGCACCAATAAATACAGCAAATGCAGACTCCCTGATTGAGAAATGTAAATATCAAGAATCGTGAAATTAAGAATTTGCGGTGGAGGGGAAAGGGCAGCTGAAATAAATTAGGTGATTATGGGCTTGAGAAAGGTGGAGAATAACAAATTAGTTTATCACAAGGATCAGAAATTTAAACTTGAACCATGCTTGGGATAGGGGTACCAGCAGGCATTGTAGCGAGGCCAGGGTGCATGAAACACTGGATGGATAGAAATTTACATGTGCAAGAAAATGTGAAGCTGCTCAGGGCTCTGGACCCATGTGGAATTTGCAATATACATTGCATTTTACATTGCATTGCAATATACATGGCACTTTATTTGGCAAAAAAAGTTACACTTAAGTACGACATATCATGCCCTTTTTTTTAATTTTTAAACAGCACACCTTATTCCCTTAACTTCACTTACATATCCAAATTCAAATATTACACTAATACAGTATTTTAAAGCACAAGAATGGTGTGGCAGTTTATCTGCAGTTCTTAAAATCATGGTATAATAAGTGAAATGGAGAACGTTCTATTTATATTTTACTGTCCAGGGCGCTTAGTTCAGACTGTCGTGCGTTTATTATGCCTGTTGAAATTTCATCTTGGGCAGCTTTTTAAATCCCCTCACAATTGCATTATTGTGGAAGATGAGCAGAACAAGTGGTAGCTAACAACTGTTACAACTTGAAACCTATTTCAGCTCAAAGCTACAGACAGCAACAGTTGATGCTGTCTTGTGGGGGAATTAACCTCACTTACATGGAACTCCGTAGTATTGAGAATGTGACGTCCATCTGGACTCCAGCGCGAGGCCACTAAGCCAGCCGACCCCTCATCAATCTTGCAATGCCAATCAGGCTGCTCCAAGGACCAGACCTGTTTTTAGAAGAGCCACAAACATGAACAAAGGAAACAATTAGTCATCAAACAGGCAGTGTTCTTCATTCAGTTCAAGAAACAAGTGCTACTCAAAAAAACATTTCAGAAGATTGACAATTTTAGAAGACAAGCTAAACCATGAAAGATTGGCGCTGGGTGCCTCTGCAAAGGTAACAATGAACTTTTCTTTTCATTCCTTTGCAATTACGATTTACAGCAAATGTTGACGATTCTAGTTTTGCTACTGACTTATGAGGGATTTGCACTCAGTAATGCATAAGATGAATTCAATTTATGACAGTTGCTTATACTTAAAAATGTAATATTTACAGTTTGAAATGTGCAGTTGTGGAGAATAAAACTGATTAGACCAAGGTGTCATTTATTCATTATTATACCCAATTTACCCAATGATTTTATTGAATGAGTCTAGTACCAAATGTTTCTGACTATTACATTAGTAAATTGATGAAGAACTACAATATCACCGAGAAAGTGATAAGGCGGCACGGTAGCGCAGCGGTAGAGTTGCTGCCTTACAGCACCCGAGACCTGGGTTTGATCCCGACTACGGGTGCTGTCTGTACGGAGTTTATACGTTCTCCCCGTGACCTGCGTGGGTTGTCTCTGAGATCTTCTGTTTCCTCCCAAATTTCAAAGACGTACAGGTATGTAGGTAAATTGGCTTGGTAAATGTAAACATTGTCCCTAGTGTGTGCAGGATAGTGTTAATGTGTGGGGATCACTGGTCAGCGTGGACCCGGTGGACTCTAAACTAAACTAAAGTTACAGCAATTTCAGATGACACGAGAGAACTAAATTTTCAAGTCATTAATTGGGTTCATACATATCTTTTTAGACTTTGGATTTGCGGAAAAGGTAAAACTACTAATTGCATTCAGTTACACATGAAAAATACCTAAGAATTGTTATTGCATTAATAACATTGTATATTTAGCATTGTTAAAAAGCATTAGACAATTTGTTATCACACAAAGTGATAGCAAAGCAGACATTTAAAGATTTGGTGGAAAGATAGATTTTAAAGAGAATCATAGAAGGAATATGAAACATTTAAGAAGAACCTCTGCATCTGATGATATAGTTGCCAGTGAGATATGCAATAGGTCAAAATAGCACACAAATATACTGGAACTAACAAAATTCTCTATCACCAACAATAGCAATTGAGCAGGTGGAAAAGCTATTCAGGAGACAGAAAAGCCGGAAATCTCCAGGACCGGACAATGTTTCCTCCTCGACCCTCAAGCTCTGTGCCAAACAATTAGCATCAATCTACACAAACATTTTTAATCAGTCCCTGCAAACCTGCACTGTTGATCCCATACCCAGAAAGCCAAGGATTACTGCTCTTAATGACTACAGGCCTGTCGCACCGACCTCTGCAATCATGAAGACCCTTGAGAAATTTGTGCTGGCCCACCTGAAAAATATCACAAACCCCCTGCTGGACACCCTGCTGTTTCATTAGATGATTAGATCATTAGATGACGCAGTCAACCTCGACCTGCACTTCATCCTCCAGCACCTAGACCACCAGGACACCTATGCAAGGATTTTGTTTGTGGATTTTAGTTCTGCATTCAACACCATTGTGCCAGAGCTACTACAGTCATAGTCATAGAGTCCTACAGCACAGAAAGAGGCCCTTCGGCCCATCGTGTCCGTGCCGCCCGTTACCAAACACAGTCTAATTTTAATCCCATTTTCCAACATTTGGACCGTAGCCCTGAATGTTGTAACATTTCAAGTGCCCATCCAAATGCCTCTTAAACGTTGTGAGTGTTCCCGCCTCCACCACCACCCCAGGCAGTGAGTTCCAGACTCCAACCACCCTCTGGGTGAAAAAGTTCTTTCTCACATCCCCCCGAAACGTCCCTCCCCTTACCCTGTATCTATGTCCCCTCGTTGTTGAACCTTCCACCAGTGGAAGAAGTTCCCCGCCATCTACCTTATCTATGGTCCTCATGATCTTGTACACCTCGATCATTTCTCCTCTCAGCCTTCTCTGCTCCAGGGAAAACAACCCCAGTCTGCTCAGTCTCTCCTCATAGCCGAGGCCCTTCATCCCTGGCAGCATCCTGGTGAATCTCCTCTGCACCCTCTCCAAAGCTATCACATCCTTTCTATAATGTGGTGACCAGAACTGTACACAATACTCCAGCTATGGCCTCACCAGTGTTCTGTACAATTCCATCATTACCCCCGTACTTTTATAATCGATGCCCCGGCTAATGAAGGCCAGTAACCCATATGCCTTTTTGACCACCCTGTCCACCTGTCCTGCTGCCTTCAAGGACTTGTGTACCTGTACTCCAAGGTCCCTCTGTACCCCTGTCTTCCCTAGGGTCCTTCCATTCATGGTGTACTCCCTCTCCAAGTTATTCCTGCCAAAGTGCATCACCTCGCACTTTTCAGGATTAAATTCCATCTGCCACTGCTCCGCCCATCTGACCATCTCATCTATATCTTCCTGCAGCTTGCAGATCCCTTCCTCGCTATTCACCACCCCCCCAACTTTGTGTCATCTGCAAACTTGCTGATCATGCCCTGTACGTTGACATCCAGATCATTAATGTAGATTACAAACAGTAAGGGACCCAACACCGATCCCTGCGGCACCCCACTGGACACCGGCCTCCAGTCACAGAAGCAACCTTCTACCATCACCCTCTGCCTTCTGTCACTAAGCCAGTTTTTTTATCCATTTTGCCAAGGTGCCCTGGATCCCATGGGCTCTTACCTTCTTGACTAGTCTCCTGTGTGGGACCTTGTCAAAAGCCTTACTGAAATCCATGTATACCGCATCCACTGCACTACCCCCATCTACCTCCTTGGTCACCCCTTCAAAAAATTCAATCAAGTTAGTCAGACACGATCTTCATTAACAAAGCCATGTTGACTATCCTTAATTAACCCTCGATCCTCCAAGTGAAGACTGATTCTGTCCCTCAGAATCTTTTCTAGCAGCTTCCCCACCACCGATGTCAGACTCACCGGCCTGTAGTTCCCAGGTTTATCCCTACTGCCCTTTTTAAATAATGGCACCACATTAGCTATCCTCCAGTCCTCCGGTACATCCCCTGTTGCAAGAGAGGCTCTGAAATCTCCTCCCTTGCCTCTCTCAGCATCCTGGGATACATCTCGTCAGTAGTCCAGACGGGAGGTGATGAAGGCGTGGATGAGGGTTTCTGCAGCTCTGGAGGAGAGGGATGGACGGAGACGGGCGATGTTTTTGAGGTGGAAGAAGGCTGTCTTGGTGATGTGTTTAGTGTGTTTGTCGAAGGAGAGGGTTTGATCAAAGATGATGCCAAGATTCCGGATGTGAGGGGAGGTGGATACTGAGAAACCGTCGATGTTGAGGGTGAAGTTGTGGGTGGATTTGGTGAGCGTTTTTGGTCCAATGATGATGATTTCGGATTTGTCACAGTTTAGTTTGAGGAAATTGATTTGAAGCCAAGATTTTATTTCAGTGATGCAGTTTGTCAGGATAGAGTGTGTGGCGGTGGAGATTGACTTGGTGGAGATGAGGAGCTGGATATCATCGGCGAAGCAGTGGAATTGGAGACCATGACGGCGGATTAATTCACCAAGGGGGAACAGGTACAGGATGAAGAGGAGGGGGCCGAGAACTGAACCTTGGGGGACACCTTGGGGGAGGGGAGCGGTGGGGGATTTGCAGTTATTAATGGAGATGAACTGGTGCCTGTCGGAGAGGTATGATTTGATCCAGGAAAGGGTAGTGCCGGTGATGTTAAAGGTGGTTTCAAGTCGGGTGAGGAGGATGGAGTGATTGATGGTGTCAAAGGCGGCGCTGAGGTCGAGTAGGATGAGAATGTTGAGGTTGCCAGCGTCAGAGGAGAGGAAAAGGTCGTTGGTGATTTTGAGGAGTGCAGTTTCAGTACTGTGGTTGGAGCGGAATCCGGATTGGAATGTTTCATACAGGTTATTGGCAGAGAGGTGATGTTTGAGTTGAGAGGCTACAGCGCGTTCCAAAACTTTGGACAAAATGAGAAAGGTTTAGCAACACTTATAGGGGTGTATTATAGACCGCCAAATAGGGAACGAGAATTGGAAGAGCAAATATGTAAGGAGATAGCAGATATTAGTAGTAAGCACAGAGTAGTGATTGTGGGTGATTTCAATTTTCCGTACATAGACTGGGAATCACATTCTGTTAAAGGGCTGGATGGTTTGGAGTTTGTAAAATGTGTGCAGGATAGTTTTTGCAGCAATACGTATAGGTACCTACCAGAGAAGGGGCAGTGTTGGACCTCCTGTTGGGAAATGAGACGGGTCAGGTGACAGAGGTATGTGTTGAGGAGCACTTTGGGTCTAGTGATCACAATGCCCATTAGTTTCAATATAATTATGGAGAAGGTCAAATCTGGACCAAGGGTTGAGATTTTGGATTGGAGAAAGGCTAATTTTGAGGAGATGAGAAAGGATTTAAAAGGAGTGAAATGGGACATTTTGTTTTATGAAAAGGATATAATAGAGAAATGGAGGATATTTAAAGGTGAAATTTTGAGAGTACAGAGTCTTTATGTCCCTGTTTGGTGGAAAGGAAAGAATAATAATTTGAAAGAGCCGTGGTTTTCCAGGGAAATTGGACACTTGGTTCGGAAAAAGAGGGAGATATACAATAAATATAAGCGGCAGGGAGTAAATGAGGTTCTTGAGGAATATAAAGAATGTAAAAGGAATCTTAAGAAGGAAATTAGAAAAGCGAAAAAAAGATATGAGGTTGCTTTGGCAAGTAATGTAAAAGTAAACCCCAAGGGGTTCTACAGATATGTCAATAGCAAAAGGATAGCGAGGGATAAAATTGGTCCATTAGAGAGTCAGAGTGGACAGCTATGTGCTGAGCCGGAAGAAATGGGGGAGATATTAAACAATTTCTTTTCTTCGGTATTCACCGAGGAGAAGGATATTGAATTATGTGAGGTAAGCGAAACAAGTAGAGTAGTGATGGAAATTATGAGGATTAAAGAAAAGGAGGTACGGACACTTTTGAAAAATATAAAAGTAGATAAGTCTCCAGATCCTGATAGGATATTCCCTAGGACATTGAGGGAAGTTAGTGCAGAAATAGCAGGGGCTATGACGGAAATATTTCAAACGTCATTAGAAACGGGGATGGTGCCGGAAGATTGACGCATTGCGCATGTTGTGCCTTTGTTTATAAAAGGTTCTAAAAGTAAACCTAGCAATTATAGACCTGTTAGTTTGACGTCTGTGGTGGGAAAATTAATGGAAAAGATACTTAGGGACAATATATATAATTATATGGATAAACAAGGCCTGATTAGAAACAGTCAACATGGATTTGTGCCTGGAAGGTCATGTTTGACTAATCTTCTTGAATTTTTTGAAGAGGTTACCAGGGAAATTGATAGGGGCAAGGCTGTGGATGTTGTCTATATGGACTTTAGTAAGGCATTTGACAAGGTTCCACATGGTAGGTTGATTAAGAAGGTTAAATCGTTGGGTATTAATAGTGAGGTTGCAAGATGGATTCAACAATGGCTGAATGGGAGATACCAGAGGGTAATGGTTGACAACTGTATGTCAGGTTGGAGGCCAGTGTCTAGTGGAGTACCCCAAGGATCTGTGTTGGGTCCACTGTTGTTTGTCATTTACATTAATGATCTGGATGATGGTGTGGCAAATTGGATTAGTAAATATGCAGATGATACTAAGATAGGTGGTGTAGTTAATAATGAAGTAGAGTTTCAAAGTCTACAGAGAGACTTGGGCCTTTTGGAAGGGTGGGCTGAAAGATGGCAGATGGAGTTTAATGCTGATAAGTGTGAGGTGCTGCATTTTGGTAGGACAAATCAAAATAGGACGTACAGGGTAAATGGTAGGGAATTGAGGAATGCAGTGGAACAGAGGGATCTGGGAATAACTGTGCATTGTTCCCTGAAGGTGGAATCTCATGTGGATAGGGTGGTGAAGAAGGCGTTTGGTATGCTTGCCTTTATAAATCAGAGCATCGAGTATAGAAGTTGGGATGTAATGTTAAAATTGTACAGGGCATTGGTGAGGCCGAATCTGGAGTATGGTGTGCAGTTCTGGTCGCCAAATTATATGAAGGATGTCGACAAAATGGAGAGGGTACAGAGGAGATTTACAAGAATGTTGCCTGGGTTTCAGCACTTAAGCTACAGAGAGAGGTTGAACAGGTTGGGTCTTTATTCTTTGGAGCGTAGAAGGTTGAGGGGGGACTTGACAAAGGTTTTTTAAATTTTAAGAGGGACGGACAGAGTTGACGTGGGTAGGCTTTTCCCCTTGAGAGTGGGGAAGATTCCAACAAGGGGACATAACTTTAGAATTGAGGGACAAAAGTTTAGGGGTAACATGAGGGGTAATTTCTTTACTCAGAGGGTGGTGGCTGTATGGAATGGGCTTCCGGTGGAAGTGGTGGAGGCAGGCTCGCTTTTATTATTTAAGAGTAAATTGGATAGGTATATGGATGAGAGGGGATTGGAGGGTTATGGTCTGAGAGCAGGTAGATGAGACTAGGTCAGAGAGAGTGGTCGGCGTGGACTGGTAGGGCCGAACGGGCCTGTTTCCATGCTGTAGTTGTGATATGGTTATATGGTTATAAAAAGGGTAGGTTGGAGATTGGTCTGAAGTTGTTTGGGGTGTCAGGGTTGAGTCCAGGTTTTTTCAGAATAGGGATGACAGCAGCGATTTTGAGGGATGGTGGGACGATGCCGGAAAACAGGGAGGAGTTTATTGTTGCAGTGATAAGTGGAGAGAGAGCAGGAAGGCAGGCCTTGACAAAGCTGGAGGGGATGGGGTCCAGAGAGCAGGTGGCAGTTTTCATTCCTGTGAGTTCAGTGAGGTCGGTAGGGGAGACTGGGGAGAACTGAGACATGGGGTTGACAGGATAAGGGGGGGGGCAGGTGGTTTGAGGGGGAGCAGGTGCGGTGGTGGTTAAGCTGCTGTAGATGTTGTCTATTTTGCTTTGGAAGAATGAGAGGAAAGAGGTGCAGTTGTCGACTGTCAATGACTGGGAGGTGGTGTCCAGGAGGCTGAGGAGTTTGTTTATTGTAGAGAAGAGTGCTTTTGGGTTTCCGGAGCCAGAGTGAATTATTTGAGAGTAGTAGGTGGAGTGGGCGCGGGAGAGGGCATCTTTGCAGTGCTGCAGGTGGTCTTTGTAGGCTTGGGAGTGGATTGTGAGACCTGTTTTGTTGCGGAGTCTTTCAAGTTGGCGGGCATGGGTTTTCATCATGCGGAGTTCGGGGTTAAACCAGGGAGCAGAGTGGGTGAAGGAAACTGTTTTGGTTTTTATTGGTGCAAGCTGGTCGAGGCAGGAGGAGAGAGTGTGGTTGTAGTAGTCAGTGAGGTCAGAGGGGTTGTGGAGGTCAACGAAGGGAGAGGCGGACATTTTTTCGGCGAGGGAGGATGAGAGCGAGGTAGGTGAAACAGAGTTTAGCTTACGGAAGTTGATTATGCGTTTTTGCCTTGGTGCTGGGGTGGGAATGTTGACGGTCATGGTGATGGCTAAGTGGTCGGAGAGGGTGAGGTCGGAGCCAGAGAGGTGATGTAGATTTAGTGGAGCAGACAAGGTCCAGAATGTGCCCACGGTTATGGGTGGGAAAATTGACATGTTGAGTGAGGTTAAAGCAGTTGAGTATATCAGTGAAGTCAGTGGTTATTGTGGAGTCAGTGGAGTCCATGTGAGTCCATGTAAGTATACATACTTAGCTAATAAAATGTATACAATTCAATTGAATTCAAAGTCCAGCATCAGTTCATTGGTTTTACTCATATTGAGAGCCAGGTTGTTGTGCTGGCACCATTTGCCCTATCCTGGTTCAAATCTTACCTCTCTGACAGACACCAGTTCATCTCCATTAACAACTGTAAATCCCCCACCGCTCCTCTCCCCCAAGGTGTCCCCCAAGGCTCAGTCCTTGGCCCCCTCCTCTTCATCCTCTACCTGTTCCCCCTTGGTCAATTAATCCGCCGTCATGGTCTCAACTTCCACTGCTTCGCCGATGATATCCAGCTCCTCATCTCCACCAAGTCAATCTCCCCCACCACACACTCTACACTGACAAACTGCATCACTGAAATAAAATCTTGGCTTCAATCAAACTTCCTCAAACTCAATTGCAACAAATCTGAAATCATCATCATTGGTCCAAAAACGCTCACCAAATCCACCCAAAACTTCATCCTCAACATTGATGGTCTCCCAGTATCCACCTCACCTCACATCCGGAATCTTGGAATCATCCTTGATCAAAACCTCTCCTTCGACAAACACATCAAACACATCACAAAGACAGCCTTCTTCCACCTCAAAAACATTGCCCGTCTCCGTCCATCCCTCTCCTCCACAGCTGCAGAAACCCTCATCCACGCCTTCATCACCTCCCGTCTGGACTACTGCAACAGCCTCCTCTATGGCGCACCCTCAAAAATATCAATAAACTTCAATACATTCAAAACTCCGCTGCCCGTCTACTCACACACACCACGATCCGTGACCATATCACCCCGTCCTTTATAAACTCCACTGGCTCCCCATCCCCCAGAGAATCCAGTACAAAATCCTCCTCATAACATACAAAGCCCTCCATAACCTGGCCCCATCCTACCTGACCGACCTCCTCCACAGGCACACTCCCACCTGCACCCTCCGCTCTGCCGCTGCCAATCTCCTATCCCCCCACATCCGGACCAAACTCAGATCCTGGGGGGACAGGGCTTTCTCCATCGCTGCTCCCACCCTATGGAACTCACTACCCCAAACCGTTAGAGACTCCTCCACACTCACCACATTCAAAACATCACTGAAGTCTCACCTGTTCAGTACTGCCTTCAACCACTGAAGGTCACCTCACCTTCTGTCTCCTTTCTCTGTTCATTTATTTATTTACTTATTTATCTATTTATTAATTTCCCTATGTTCTCAAAATCTCTGTAAAGCGTCTTTGAGTATATGAAAAGCGCTATATAAATAAAATGCATTATTATTATTATTATTATTTGGTCAATCGGTCGATCTCACTTCTATACTCTGACTCATCACCATCTGTAATTTGTTCAACAACGGTGGTGTCGTCGGCGAATTTGAAGATGGAGTTTGCCCGGCTAAACAGTCATGAGTATGGTGAGTAGAGCAGGGGTTGAGCACGCAGCCTTGAGGTGCTCCCGTACTGATTGTTAATGAGGAAGAAGTATCTCTGCCAATTCGAACAGGCTGTGGTTTGTGGATGAGGAAGTCGAAGATCCAATTGCAGAAGGATGCGCAGAGACTCAGTTCCGTGAGCTTGGTAACCAGCTTGAAGGGGGTGATGGTATTGAATGCTGAGCTGTACAACAGCCTGATGTAAGTGATTTTATTGTCCAAGTGATCCAGTGCGGAGTGGAGAGCCAGTGAGACCGCATCCTCCGTTGACCTGTTGTGATGGTAGGCAAACTGAAGTGGGTCGAGGTTCATGTTGAGGTAGGAGTTGATATGCACCATAACCAACCTCTCAAAGCACTTCATCGCCACTGGTCGATAGTCGTTGAGGCACGTCACCTTACTCTTCTTGGGTTCCGGTATTATTGATGCCCTCTTAAAGACGTGGGAACCTCAGAACTCAATAATGAGAGGTTGAAAATGTCCGCAAAAACTCCAGCCAGTTGGTCTGCACAGGTTTTGAGAACTTCACCGGGTGTACCATCAGGTCCAGATGCTTCCCAAGTGTTCACCCCGTAGAAGGATCTTTTGACGTCGGCTTCTGTGACTGCGACTGTAATACCATCAGGGCATACGGGAACTCGGGAAGGCACATCAGTGTTCTCCCTATCAAGGCGTGCGTAGATCGCATTGAGCTCGTCAGGGAGTGATGCTTCGCTGTCGCTTGAGCTGCCTCCTGATTTCACCTTCTAGAAGGTGATGGCATTCAAGCCCTGCCACAGTTGCCGAACATCCGCCCCATCCTCCAGCTTGGAGCACAAGTCCCTTTTGGCCTTTTTGATGGCCTTGTCAAGGTCGTATCTGGACTTCTTGTCGACCTCTGCGTCACCAGACCTGGATGCCTGGGATCTGGTCCTCAGAAGAATGCGGACTGATGTACGAGCACACCCAGGTCTCGTTGTACGTCCCCTTTTCCTAATCTGACACCATTCAGATAATAATCTGCCTTCCTGTTCTTGCCACCAAAGTGGATAACCTCACATTTATCCACATTATACTGTATCTGACATGCATCTGCTCACTCACCCAACCTATCCAATTCACCCTGCAGCCTCATGGCATCCCCCTCGCAGCTCACACTGCCTCGCAGCTTTGTGTCAACCGCAAACCTGGAGATGTCACATTTAATTCCCTCGTCTAAATCATTAATATATATATATATATGTATAAAAATATGATACTGGAGAGATTTTTTAATGTTATTTTCATTTGTCTGCAAAAGTATATTCTGTTTACTTAAGGGAAAAGTTTTGCTTGTATGTGGTACTTCATATAGCCATGTAATACATAATATAAACTTATGGTTCCAGACTTTCTTCAACTGTTGTAAAATTAACATTTGATTTTGATTTTGACCCATAATTGGACACAAAAATGTGACATTTTTTACACATCATAACTTATGTGAAAATATATACGTATCGTAATGGCCTACATTTGTCTAAACAATTTTTTTTTGAGGACCTTTGATATGCCTTTCCAAACCCGACTTTGCTTGGAGAAATTAGTTGCACATATTCATTTGGGAAGAGTAAAAACTATCATGCTCATGTACGTAACTCATCGTGTCCTGAGAGTTAAGTACGTAAGATGCCGTTGGAAATCATGAAAAATGAATATTTTTCAGATCGATATTCATTTGTTTCTATGATGCTCAAGCCAAGTAAAAAATATATTTGTCCAAAAATTCTTAACTCAACATACTTTAAAGCAAACGAGACATAATATGCTTACTTTGTTCTCCGTGTCCAAATCGTTACGTACATAAGCAGGCATCATTAACCCGCTGTTTTCATGTCTGGTGATTTGTCAACTTATAAAAACATTTTATAAGTTTTATAAGTTTTATAAAAAACATTTTATAAGTAAGTGTAAGTGTAGTTTGTCAGTTTTCTGCTGATGGTGCTGCAGCCTGATGACCCTTTGTGTCTTCGGAGCATCTGCTGGTTAAATACAGGAGACGTTCAATTGTCCAGCGTTATCTTCCTAATGAAAGCTGCCCATCAGACACCATCTTGTTTGCGTTTTGAAAGGTAAGATTTTGTTTGTATTTTAAATGTATTTTGGGGGAAATACTAGCCGACTCAGGTTGAGATTACACCCTTCTGAAACATCGCGAAAATTCCCACGCTGTCAATGCTTCTCCGGCGTCTTAATTTTCGCTGAAATCACTGACAAGTCGGTAAGTACTTGAGAGTTTTGAACTATAACACCTTGTATGGGTTACTTGAAAACCAAGCTTCACTGTAACAAGGAATAAACCGGATTTACTTCCAGTTTACTAAGAGCCGTATTAAAAAAAAATTAAAATTAAGTGGTTACGTGGATTTTTGCGAAAAGTGTGTGGGCATTCTTTGAAAATGTAAGGGAGATGCATATCTGGTTTGTGGGTTGAATATCTGGGTTTGGAGCCCACTTTACATGTAATGGCGGAGGCCAAAAACATCGCGAAAATTCCCACGCTGTCAAACTGTTGCCTCAAATCTACCTGTCAAATGGCCTGACGGTAAATAAATTGGTTTACTGTCCAATTTCATTGTGGACCGCCACGGATAGGATGTATAACTACACTTTAATGAATTAGAAAAAAGAAGTTCTACCATTGCAATAAAATGCCATTGAGACACCATGTTACGTATGTTAACACTTTTTATGGTAAATTTTAAATTACCTGAAAAAACTACTTGCGGTTGTGGAACTATCTTTCTTTCTTTTTGATAGAGTCAGACGGTTGTCAAACTTGTAAATAAATGTGTTTGCATTGGTTTTTACAACAATTAATTTCTGGGTGTCTATGTCACGCTTCTATGTCCCAGTATCATATTTATACACATATATATATAGTAAATAACTGGGATCCCAGCACTGAGCCTTGCGGCACCCCACTAGTCACTGCCTGCCATTCTGAAAAGGACCCGTTAATTCCTACTCTTTGCTTCCTGTCTGCCAACCAGTTATCTATCCATGCCAATACCGTACCCCAATAGAATGTGCTCTAATTTTGCACACTTGGTGATAAATTGGATCACACAGGAAGATCTGCCAACAATGTAATATTTTTCTAAGTCAGGATGGTGTGCAACTTTGAAGGATACACGCAGAAGGCGACGGTCTCAAGTACCCATTACCTTTCTCCTTTTTTGGCAGTGGAAGTTCAAAGCCTGTTAGTTTAGAAAAACAGCATGGAAACAGTCCCTTCAGCCCACCGAGTCCAAGTTAACCATCGATGACCCATTCACACTAGTTCAATGTTATGCCACTTTTGCATCCATTCCCTATGCGTTGGAGCAATTTTACAATGGCCAATTGACCGACTGACCATCTTTGGGATGCGAGAGGAAACAAGAGCACCTGAAGGAAACCCACACGCTCACAAAGAGAATGTGCAAACACCACACAGGTCACGATCGATCCCAGGGTCTCTGGCAGTGTGAAGCAGCAGTTCGACCTGTTGAGTCACTGTGCCGCCGGGAGCAGAGCAAGGACGCCCGTTGGCTGAGCAGAAAAGTAAGTGCTAATTACAGTTGAACAGGCAGTTTAAAAAGAGCGCCAAGAGGAAGCTAGTAGTCAATTTGAAAAGTCCGGGAGCAGAGCAAGGACTCCCGTTGGCTGAGAAGAAAAGTAAGTGCTAGTTTAAGTGAGAAGTCAGGTAAATTGGACAATCAGGCAATTTAATTGGTGATATAAGCAATACTTGCAAAAGGGTGCAGCCCTGTTCGGGTGCAGCCCAGTGAGAAAAGTGCGAGTCTTTGGCTGCGAGTCTTCGGCGAGGAGGTGAGGAGGATACAATTGTTTTAAGTCAGAGCTGGTTATAGGCACAAGGTGATGGCGGAAAAGTTGGTGCAGTGTGTTTCCTGCAGGATGTGGGAAGACAGGGATGTCGCTGGAGCTTCTGGGAGCTACACCTGCAAGAACTGTGTCCAGGTGCAGCTCCTGAAGGGACGTGTGGTGGAGTTGGAGAGGCAGGTGGATGACCTCAGGGCCATCCGGGAATGCGAGAGTTTCCTCGACAGGACCTATTGTGAGGCTGTCACGCCAAGGGTCCAGGTCGAGCGAAGGTGGGAGACTGTTTCAGGGGGGAGTCGACGTGGACTACAGGAGACCCCAGTGGCTGTGCCTATTGCAAATAGGTATACCCTCTTGGGAACTGTCGGGGCAGAAGGCGTTTCCAGTCCGAGTGGCGGACCTGTTGGCAAGGATACTCGACAGGGGAGACCGAAGTCTGGAAGAGCCGTAGTGGTCGGTGACTCCATAGTCCGAGGGACGGACAGAAGATTCTGTGGCAGCAGGAGGGACTTGAGGATGGTCTGTTGCCTCCCTGGTGCCAGGGTTCAACACATCACAGACCGGCTTCAGAAAATCCTAGTGAGGGAAGGCGATCAACCTGAAGTCGTTGTGCACGTGGGCACGAATGACGTCGGGCGGAAGAGGAAGGAGGTGCTACAGCGGGAGTTTAGAGAGTTGGGAAAAACACTGAGAAGTAGGACGTCGAAGGTGGTTATCTCTGGACTGCTACCAGTACCTCGTGCTGGTGAGGCCAGGAACAGAGAGATAGAGGGTATGAATTTATGGCTGAGGGACTGGTGCAGAGAGCAGGGATTTAGATTTCTGGACCACTGGGATCTCTTCTGGGCTAGGGGTGACTTGTACAAAAGGGACGGGTTGCATCTTAACAGCAGGGGGACAAACATTCTGGCAGGCAGGTTTGCTAGTGTGACACCTGTGGCTTTAAACTAAGTAGTGGGGGGGAGGGGTTAACAAATTGTGAATATGAAGATGAGGTAAAAGGGAATACAGGAGATATTGCAAAAGACTCTCGGAAGAATGGGAACAGAAGTTCTAGAGGGGAAAAGAAATTAAGGGCAGGGCCAATTGTGAACGATGTGAGAGGGGAGGTAAATACAGAAGTTAAAGTGTTGTACTTAAATGCGCGTAGTATAAAAAATAAAGTGGATGAGCTTGAGGCTCAGTTAGTCATGGGCAAGTATGATGTTGTAGGGATCACTGAGACATGGCTACAAGAGGACCAGGGCTGGGAACTGAATATTCAGGGGTACACAACGTATAGAAAAGACAGACAGGTGGGCAGAGGGGGTGGGGTTGCTCTGATGGTAAGGAATGATATTCATTCCCTTGCAAGGGGTGACATAGAATCAGGAGATGTTGAATCAGTATGGATAGAAATGAGAAATTGTAAGGGTAAAAAGACCCTAATGGGAGTTATCTATAGGCCCCCAAACAGTAGCCTCGACATAGGGTACAAGTTGAATCAGGAGATAAAATTGGCGTGTCAAAAATGTAATGCTACGGTGGTTATGGGAGATTTCAACATACAGGTAGACTGGGAAAATCAGGTTGGAAATGGACCCCAGGAAAGAGAGTTTGTAGAGTGCCTTCGAGATGGATTCTTAGAACAGCTTGTACTGGAGCCTACCAGGGAGAAGGCAATTCTGGATTTAGTGTTGTGTAATGATCCTGATCTGATAAGGGGACTAGAGGTAAAAGAGCCATTAGGAGGCAGTGATCACAACATGATAAGTTTTACTCTGCAAATGGAAAGGCAGAAGGGAAAATCGGAAGTGTCGGTATTACAGTATAGCAAAGGGGATTACAGAGGCATGAGGCAGGAGCTGGCCAAAATTGACTGGAAGAAGGCCCTAGCAGGGAAGACGGTAGAACAGCAATGGCAGGTATTCCTGGGAATAATGCAGAGGTTGCAGGATCAATTTATTCCAAAGAGGTGGAAAGACTCTAAGGGGAGTAAGAGACACCTGTGGCTGACAAGGGAAGTCAGGGACAGCATAAAAATTAAGGAGAGGAAGTATAACATAGCAAAGAAGAGTGGGAAGACAGAGGATTGGGACTCTTTTAAAGAGCAACAAAAGTTAACTAAAAAGGCAATACGGGGAGAAAAGATGAGGTACGAGGGTAAACTAGCCAATAATATAAAGGAGGATAGCAAAAGTTTTTTTAGGTACGTGAAGAGGAAAAAAATAGTCAAGGCAAATGTGGGTCCCTTGAAGACAGAAGCAGGGGAATTTATTATGGGGAACAAAGAAATGGCAGACGAGTTAAACCGTTACTTTGGATCTGTCTTCACTGAGGAAGATACACACAATCTCCCAAATGTTCTAGGGGCCGGAGAACCTAGGGTGATGGAGGAACTGAAGGAAATCCACATTAGGCAGGAAATGGTTTTGGGTAGACTGATGGGACTGAAGGCTGATAAATCCCCAGGGCCTGATGGTCTGCATCCCAGAGTACTTAAGGAGGTGGCTCTAGAAATAGTGGAAGCATTGGAGATCATTTTTCAATGTTCTATAGATTCAGGATCAGTTCCTGTGGATTGGAGGATAGCAAATGTTATCCCACTTTTTAAGAAAGGAGGGAGAGAGAAAACGGGTAATTATAGACCAGTTAGTCTGACATCAGAGTCTGAAGATGCTGGAGTCAATTATAAAAGACGAAATTGCTGAGCATTTGGATAGCAGTAACGGGATCATTCCGAATCAGCATGGATTTACGAAGGGGAAATCATGCTTGACAAATCTACTGGAATTTTTTGAGGATGTGTAGATGGTTTATATGCAACCAATAACATAGTTACCTCAGTACCATTAACCCCGCCTAGTTAACATCAATCATAACGCCTTCCCTTCCTGGGTACAGTTCAGTAGAGGAACGTAGCCAGTGCTTGAAGATGTATGTAATACGCTGTGCTATCATTAAAAGATGTTGTACGCTTTAAGAGTTTGTGAAGTATTAATTTACATGGTGTCGGAAGTGGAAGACACTTGCGTCTCCTGTCTGTCGGGTTTTATTTCTTTCTTTTGATTTGTGCCTTTTTGTGCTTAATCTCTCTGACCATGGCGTCCTCTTGCAGAAAGCCCGCGCAGCTTGTCTTTGATGCTGACATTTCTGAGCGCTGGGACACGTTTGAGTTTGATTTCACCCACTTTGTCAACGTCGCACATCGCGCTGATCCTGACTCCCTTAAAGCCTCCCTCCTACTCAACCTTGTCGGACCTGATGCCATGAAGAGAGCCAGAACTTTCACCTATGCTCCAGCGGTCCTGGGCGACGACGACGTGGAGATTACCCCTGCAGAATCTGCCAGTGACCCCGCTTGCCTGCTACGTAAGTTCAGGGAGATTTGTGACCTGCCCTCGAACCGCATTCTGCAGAGGGCACGGTTCTTTACAAGAAAACAGTTGCCGGATGAACCTGTTGAATGTTTTATTGCTGATTTGCGTTATCTCGCCCAGCGGTGCCGTTTTGGTGCAATGACGGAGCAGCTCACTAGAGACATTTTAGTAACTGGCATGCGTGACCAGCAGCTACGATGTGAGCTTCTAAGGGATCCGGATCTAACGTTGGAAAAAGCTATGCATGCCTGCAGGTTGTCTGAGGTCGTTGTATTGCCAGATGACCACCGAGACTCGGCCAATAAGTCTATCAACCTGGCTGGGTGTAGGAAAATTGACACGGGAGAGTCAGTGGATGTGGTGTACCTCGACTTTCAGAAAGCCTTCGACAAGGTCCCACATAGGAGATTAGTGGGCAAAATTAGGGCACATGGTATTGGGGGTAGGGTACTGACATGGATAGAAAATTGGTTGACAGACAGAAAGCAAAGAGTGGGGATAAATGGGTCCCTTTCGGAATGGCAGGCAGTGACCAGTGGGGTACCGCAAGGTTCGGTGCTGGGACCCCAGCTATTTACGATATACATTAATGACTTAGACGAAGGGATTAAAAGTACCATTAGCAAATTTGCAGATGATACTAAGTTGGGGGGTAGTGTGAATTGTGAGGAAGATGCAATAAGGCTGCAGGGTGACTTGGACAGGTTGTGTGAGTGGGCGGATACATGGCAGATGCAGTTTAATGTAGATAAGTGTGAGGTTATTCACTTTGGAAGTAAGAATAGAAAGGCAGATTATTATCTGAATGGTGTCAAGTTAGGAGGAGGGGGAGTTCAATGAGATCTGGGTGTCCTAGTGCATCAGTCAATGAAAGGAAGCATGCAGGTACAGCAGGCAGTGAAGAAAGCCAATGGAATGTTGGCCTTCGTAACAAGAGGAGTTGAGTATAGGAGCAAAGAGGTCCTTCTACAGTTGTACCGGGCCCTGGTGAGACCGCACTTGGAGTACTGTGTGCAGTTTTGGTCTCCAAATTTGAGGAAGGATATTCTTGCTATGGAGGGCGTGCAGCGTAGATTCACTAGGTTAATTCCCGGAATGGCGGGACTGTCGTATGTTGAAAGGCTGGAGCGATTGGGCTTGTATACACTGGAATTTAGAAGGATGAGGGGGGATCTTATTGAAACATATAAGATAATTAGGGGATTGGACACATTAGAGGCAGATAACATGTTCCCAATGTTGGGGGAGTCCAGAACAAGGGGCCACAGTTTAAGAATAAGGGGTAGGCCATTTAGAACGGAGATGAGGAAGAACTTTTTCAGTCAGAGGGTGGTGAAGGTGTGGAATTCCCTGCCTCAGAAGGCAGTGGAGGCCAGTTCGTTGGATGCTTTCAAGAGAGAGCTGGATAGAGCTCTTAAGGATAGCGGAGTGAGGGGGTATGGGGAGAAGGCAGGAACGGGGTACTGATTGAGGGTGAGAGTGATCAGCCATGATCGCATTGAATGGCGGTGCTGGCTCGAAGGGCTGAATGGCCTACTCCTGCACCTATTGTCTATTGTCTATTGTCTATTGTTAGGTGCAGCCTTTGATAGCTCAGGGGTAACAATTGGCCAAGAAACTGGGAGAACCAATTTCACCCTATCACATCCACCCACCCCCACCAATGCCATCCCACATCTCTACTCCTTGAATATTGTCATCTGGGAGAATAAGCGTCCTATTCTAGAACAAATCTTTAACAGTCCAGCATCCACTCTGGATCATTGTACATTAAAGCTAAAGATCCTGGAATTCAGTTTGAACAGCACTACCGCCGACTCTGTGGAGAAAGGATAACCAAAGAACCAAGGCAAATGAAGTGTGCATAAAGAAAGCTCTGCCAGATTCGAGGCCATGCTCACATTTTCTTCCATGAATGTTCCTAACTCATTTGCAAGAAGTCAATCACCTCTTCCTTACTCTCAGCATAACATTGGCAAAATACACATTTTTAAAATATGCACCACTGAACATTCCATGGCATTTAAATCTTATGTCACATCTAACTCTTATAAACACGTAAAAGAGTCATATTCTCAGGTACATTTAACATACTTAAAATAAAAATATATTCTGACTGGGTCATGACCAGTATTTAAATGCATTATTCCTGTTCCTAATTTTATGTTCATTTCACACCACTTTGCACTCCATTAATTAAGCGATTACGTGTGTTGGAGTCCACATCTTACAAAATTATAAGGTATATGATAATTTTTCTATTGAAGCATATGAATGGAAATGAAAGGCTTACTGAACAGAAATACTCACGCATAGATGCAAGTTACCTGGACGAGTCCACGCTTGTACATGGCACACAGGAGGAAGAGAGAGTCTGCTGACCACTCAACATACTGAATCTGGTCCAAGCACGTGTACAAGTGCAGCACCTGCAGGGTGCACACATCACGGATTACCAGTCGGTATTGGACACAAACTGCCTGCGTAGAAAGATCAAATATTTTAACTCTAACAATTTTTTATTCAATTTAATAATTTCCCCTTCTCTGTTTGGCACAAAACACTGGTTATTCAGACTTGCTATATTTTAGGACGAGATACTATGGGAATACAGATTTTTCATATTATCAGCCTTTAAATAAATAGCAATGACAAGCGATGCCGCTACTGGTGTAATGTGTGAAACATCTGTGCAGGTGGCGAGCTACAAATATATTCACAGTTCAAGACATATTTCAAGTTCACAAAGAGACATCCTCTGAAAGGAGTGTTCCATTGCATAACAATTTTATTGGTAAAAGCAACAAAATTGCTGAACCATTTCATCAGCGAATATAGATGCTGGATTATTACCTGACACCTTGAAACATGTGTGTATTTTAAACCAGGCCATTTTGTTATATCAGTTGATGGGAGTCTAATAAGAAAAGATTATTTTTCTAAATTCAATTCAAAATACAGCAACAGAGGAGAAAGAATGGGCGACATTGAATTAAAGACACAATGAGTTCACCAAATCTCTCGAGTCAGAAATGATGCAGTGGTGTTAAATTACTAAAGTGACAACCGAATGACAGATATCACTGGAGGAATTTAAACAATAAAGCCCTTCCAGGCGAGATAGGTTCACAACCACCTCTCCAAACCTCATCTACTGCATTTAGTGCTCCATATGTGGCCGCTTTACAGCAGTGAGACCAAGCGTAGACTAGGCCAATTGTTTCTTCAAATACTTGCACTCTGGATTTCCCAGTTGCTAACCATTTTAGCTCCGCTTTCCCACACTGACCATTTTGCCATGGGCTCCCTCATTGCCAGAGTGAGGCAACACGCAAACTGGAGGAACGGCATCTTATATCCCGCTTGGGTAGCTTACAACCCAATGGTATGTACACTGAATTCTCAAAGTACTACTCTATCCCCTCTGTTTCCTGTTCCTTCCACCACCCCAGTGGCAACCCATTTCCCCCATCTTTCCTGCCCTCTTCCCCCCATCTTTCCTGCCCTCTTCCCCCCCTCCCCATTTCCATCTCCTTCCACCGATAAACTCTGGCTCTGGCTTCTCATTTCACTCTTTTCCTTATCTGAAACTATTTTGTCTCCTTTTCATTTCTAGCCTTTTTCACTTGCTCCTTCCCAATGGAAAAGCACCTTAAATCCCCATTGTCCTATAAATTGAAATCCATTTCTCCTTGAGTCAGTCTTTTCTTATCGATTGTATGTCAATCACTCACAAACTTTGTCCTACCTCCAGTCTCTTTCCAGCTTTCTTCCTATAGCTCTAGCTGTCTGTTGCTTTCACTAGTGAGCGAGTCTCTAACAAGGGGAGCAGGCTACAAAATAAGGAGCTGGGTGTTTAAAAGTCATTTAGAATTTTTTTTCTCAGTGGGTACTGAATCTCTGGAATTCTCAACTCCAGAAAATAGTGGAGGCCAGATCATTCGACATATTTAAGGAGCAGTAAGATAAATATTTGAAAGATCGAAGGAATTGAAGCTTATGAGGAACTGGCACAAAAGAGTGCTGGAATAACTCAGCGGGTCAGACAGATCTCGGGAGAAAAAGATAGGTGCCATTTCAGGTTGAGATCCTTCTTCAGAAGAGAAGTTGAGGCCAGCATAGATCTGCATGGTCATATGGAATGGAGGGACAGGCTTGTGGGGCCTGGTGGCCAATTGCTCTTTTTTGCATTCTTATGATGCATTAATTTCAGCCTGATTCATGTTAGGCAATCTCAATGGAAAAGCACCTCAATTTCCCAGCGTCCTACGAATTGAAATCCACTTCTCCTTGAGCCATGCAGTCTTTTCTGATCGATTGTATGTCAATCAGCACAGGGTTAATCTGCAAATTGATTTGAGCCATTTGCAAATGTATGCTCACATGTACACAATTTAGGCACTGGATTTGAATTTAGCAAAATTCCCACTCCGATTAAGATCCATTGTCCAAATCCATTAACAAGAAAGAATCCCAATGACCCACTTGGAATTTGTTTTAAGTAGAAAATTAAACTAGAACCTGGATTAAACCATTATCGCCAATATTAAGTTTACCAACTCACATTCCACGTCATTAGTGTAGGCCCCTGGATTACTGGCCATTAATTACATCAAATATTATTCTGCACTGAACTCATTCAATGTAAAACAGCATTGCAAGTGATCGTCCAGTTTAAAAAAAAACATACATTCACCATCACCATAAGACATCGTAGCAGAATTAGCCCATCCAGCCCATCGAGTGTACTCTGCCATTCAATCATGGCTGATCTATTTCTCCCTCTCAGCCCCATTCTCCTGCCTGCTCCCCATTGTTGTACTTCGTGGTCCGGTATCTGTTATACCTTTGTTATGACACTGGAAGGACCACAAGTACACATGTTTAAAAGGTTTATAAGCTGGAGCTTAAATCCAGGCTGTTTATTCCACAGCCACCTGGAACCAGAGTGACCACCAACATCACGTCATTCTCTTATATACATGTTAATACGCGGGCAAACAAAGTAGTCCTTGTGATACAACAAAGTAGTCCTTGCAATATCACAACATCCCCCTTGTCTTATAAAATAAAATATATTTAACAACAAACTAAACTCCAATTTTTTATATAAACACCATAATTCTTCACTAGTAACACTTATCAATGGTAACGTGCAGGTTTCTTACTAACACGTCCTGAAAGTGTCACATAATCTCCATCAGCATTATGTGCCGGTCGTTCCTCCTCTTCATATTTGGTCTCATTCCTGTCGCTGTCTGGAGTGACGCAGTGGGGACCAAAACCTGGTTTCTCCAGTGGAGGAATATCTCTCAACTGCACTCGATTCCGCCTTAATCTATTTCCATTTGGTGTTTCAATGATGTAAGATCTTGATTGGGGTTCGTCACAGATCGTTCTCACTTCTGCTGGTATCCAGACATGAGTTGCTTGATCCAGAATCCAGACCTTCTGTCCAACGTGTAATGGTTTCAAGTCTTGTCTCTTGACCGAATTGTCAAAATGCGCCTTCATACTCTGCTTGCGCTCTTCAAGTCGCTCAAAGTTCATCTGCCCTTTGTATGCCTTGTTCGCGTCAAGGTTAGTGGGTAGAGATGTCCGAATCTGTCTTCCAAACATCATCTCTGCTAGTGACGGTAACTTGGAATCAATCGGAGTAGTACGCAAGTTGAGTAAAGCTGCTGCTACACTCTGTTCCGTTGTCAAGGACTTCTTGATGACGGATTTCACCGTTCGTACCATTCTCTCAACCAGTCCATTCGACTGAGGGTACCTAGGTGAGGACGTCGTATGGGTGATTCCCCATTGCCTGCACATGGACTTGAAAGGTTCTCCAACAAATTGTGGACCATTGTCGGAGATGATTTCCGTCTGTGCTCCTAGGAGGCCAAATATTGCAGTCACCATATTAGCAACCAAGGCACTCGTGGTGCTTGTCAGCTTATGCACCACCGGAAACTTGGAATGGTAATCTACCATTATATCACAACACCCATAACCTTTGATGCCTTTCCTAATCAAGAACCTAACAATCTCCATTTTAGAAATAGCTAACGTGTTGGACTCTACAGCCGTCCATGACAATGAATTCCGCAGAAATGCCACCCTCTAGTCAAAGAATCACTACCACATCCCGTAACTGGAACAATATAAAATGTGTCAGTTTTATAATGTTCCAGCACCGTTCTCTTAATTCCATACTATGGTTCTACTATGGTTCGCCTTCAGCTTTCCAAAAGTCTAAACTAACAAATCTGTTACACTATCTTGACCAATCTTCTCTTACTTCAAGGAATATATTCGTTATCACACGGAAGATAGACATAAAATGATGGAGTAACTAACTCAGCGGAACAGGCAGCATCTCTGGATAGAAGGAATGGGTGACGTTTCGGGTCGACATCCTTCAGACTATCACGGGGTTTGCCATGAGCAAAAAGCACGCCAGCTTGTTTAATCCAATCCCACACAACTTCACAGCGAAGGGGTCTTCCCAGTTATCACTCTTCTATGGGCAGACATGACAACACCGAAAGAACTGCAAGCTTAAAAGAGATCCAGGCCAGAAGGACATTGATGCGCTTACCGAGTATCTTCCATCAGGAGACAGTCTGCATAACTGGTTCGACTGTTTAAACAGTTCGGAGAAATTCATGTCAACGTAAACAGCCTTCTGGGCCTGGGCTCTCTCGATTCCCTGCCCTCTCACTCTCCCCTGTTCCTCTCACTCTCTGCCGTCCCTCTCACCCCCAACCCCTGTCCCTGCCCCTGCCCCTTCACTCTCGCCCTCGCCCTCCCCCTGTCCCTGTCACTCTCACTCTCCCCCGTCCTGTCCCTCCTCTCACTCTCCACTGCACTGTAAGAGACCAGGCCAATGCCCAAGCCGTTCCCGCTGTCGAAAGCCGTTGAGACTCCGAGCGGGGATTGATGGGGGCGGGATCAGGATCAGCCAATCCGGCAGAGGAGAGACAGCGTCGACCGCTGATTGACCGGTGTATTCACCAATCATATTGGGTAGAGCGCCGGAAGCCGTTGTCAATGCACTCTGGGGGTTGTAGTTTGCGGTGCTTGGCGGTAAACTGCGAGGCTACGGGTTGTCCACTTCATGCAGGTGTCCTCTCAGGTATGGAGACAAACAGCGATTACCCATTTACCGTATGGGATAGGATCTCGTGCCTGTACTAAGTCCCTCATTTCATAGTGACGATCCAGTTACATAGCCTGATACCAAAACAGAAAACATTGGAAATATTCAGCAGGCCAGGCAGCTTCTATGGAAAGCGAAGCAGAATTAACGTTTAACGTCAAAGACCTTTCGTCAGACACAATGAGATATTGTAGCATATAAAAGCAACTCAAATCTGGTATCACGACCACCCATAAATCGTTCCACTGCAGCAATGCGTCCATATATTTTGTCCAATCTTCAAATATGTTATCTAAAGTTCACTTCATTTATGACTGATAATTCCTAATAATGACAGAACGAAATGTGAAAATATGACTTCTCAAATATTTTTTTTAAAGTATTTGAATTACACCTTCAAGAGCTATAAATAAAAGATATGATCATTTCAACATTGTTAGAATGATTTGACTATTAAACTGCATTACACCCCCTCTTCAAGCCTGCAGTGACACCAAGAAGATCATCTTAGGAAGTAAAGAGCAGAGATGTGAAAATACCATGTTCCCCAAGTTCATCACTGCACTCCAAGTCAAAATCTTGTGTTTCCCTGCCAATGTCGAAGTCTGAAATTGTTCAAGATTCACTTTCACATTCTCAGAACAAGTGTGGCCAGCTTGAAAAACAGTGTTGCCCTTCTACAAAAAAAAAGATACAAGCAAGATGAGGGTTTTTATTTTCAAATGTAAGATGAGATGACCGTAATTTAGCTGTGGCTTTGAATATAACAAGGTCTATATACTGGGATGGAGCGATCTGAAAAACTGATCAACCAAATATATGCAAATTATAAATTACATTGTGATTAGAGATAGAAGCTCCTTTCAACATGTGAAGACAATTAATATATATTTAATTCAAGCAGAATACTGACAGCCCAGCGGTATGAATATTGAATTCTCTAAATTCAAGCAACCCTTGTTTTCCCTTTCTCGCCATCTCTCCCCTTCCTAGTTCTCCGACTAGTCTGACTGATTAAATGTCCCCCTGATTAAATGTTATCTCTCTGTGCTTCATTGTCACCTTCTCCTTAACAATGATCTATTCTACGTTTTCCTTAAACCACATCCCCTTTGATGTCACGTTTTCACACCTTACACTTCCTTATCTCTGTGTCTCTTTCTCCCTTGACTCTCAGTCTGAAGAAGGGTCTCGACCCGAAACGTTCCTTCTATCCAGAGATCCTGCCTGTTACTCCAGCATTTTGTGTCTATCTTCGGTGTAAACCAGCAACTGCAGTTCCTTCCTACACAGCTATATTTACAGCTATACTAATAGCTATATTGTCTATGAAGGGTCCAGACTTGAAACTCTGGTTCACTTTTTACAAATATTGCCTGACCTGGTGATTTTTTGCCAGCATTTCTAGTGTTTATTTCAGACTGCCAGCCTTTTTAATGTTTTGTTTTCAATTATTTTTCCTCTTGCAATCTACTTCCTTCCTTCTTTAAACATTTCTATCCAGGTTATGTTGCCATTTTAGTATTTCAATATTCCTTAATATGTGTAATGTCTTTCGTGTCAGTTTCATGCAATTGTTCTCAAAGATTTGTCCATAACAGAGGCATGCTGGTGTAGTTTGAGGTAGTCTTATATTGTCAAGATATCCTTCAGATGAGACAGTAAGCACTGGCCCTGTCTGGTTTTTCCAGATGAACCGTCCAGATCTATAGTACGAAAAGATTGAGAGCCAAGATTGTTGGTAACCATTCGTTTCTTGTCAATCAGCACTGAAATTACATCAATTTTAGTTCTGCCTTTGATTTTCGTTTTCAGCCTGGCGTTACATACCATGGTGGTCAAATTTCTGTATAGAGTAAAAATCGCCACGCATGTAAAGTTAATTTCTGAGTGAAATATATTTAGATATCTTGTACCGTGTGATAAAGTCAAAGTCATAGAGCACGGAAACAGGCTCTTCGGTTCATGCCGATCATTTGCCCATGGCTGGCCCATATCTTTGTAAATATTTTCTATCCACAGTGCTCTTTCTATGTTTCTTTGCTGGATAAATGGATTTTATTGTTTTCCGTTTAGTAAACTGTCCTTGTGATTAAAACAAACGACACTTTCTAACGATTCACTGGAGGAATGTTAAAAGAGAGTTGGGTTAGCGGAATCAAGGGGTATGAGGAGAAGGCATGCACGGGTTACTGATTGTGGATGATCAGCCATGATCACAATGAATGGCGGGCGGTGCTGGCTCGAAGGGTCAAATGGCCTCCTCCTGCACCTATTTTCTATATTTCTATGCTTTGCTTCCCTCCGATTTGTTTCTGTAAATATCCATTGGACTTGTTATTTTTCTTTTCCGCATGTTTTGGTCTGCTGCCCGACTGTTTTTTTTACTTAGTCTCCTCCACTGTCACTTGTATTTTCTTCCCGCCTGTATGAGCGCGAGTGGCGGTTGTGCCTTTGGCAGACGGGACTCTTCCACTCTCCTGTCTGTGAATGAATCGGCCCTTATATAAACAGTCAGAGTCTCTCCTCCCTCTGACTCCCAGCCAGGCGGAGCTGTCAGCTTCTACTCTCCAGCCCAGGTAATACTAATCCATTTCAAATGCACTCGCCGGTTGCTGAAGCGACAGAGACGCCTGCTTTGATTTCTCCGCAACATTTGCAATTTGACCATGTTGCTGGATTGAACCGCGGGCAACACACACTCCACCTGTAAGCAGCGGTAATCAGTCGGTGGCCTGAATTTTCATAATCAATGGGCGACCGTGCAACTTGAACAACTCCATGTGAGGAAAGAGGATTTTCGCTATCGGTTCCTACAATTATCAGTATACCGTAGGTCAGTATTAAATCGGTCTTTTGACTAGATTCTTCGTGCACAAGCATGCTCTTTTTAAACTTTTTAAGTTGGTTCTATCTCTAATTAAATGAATTTTATTAGTATTCCATTTTCTCTAGTGATTCTCTAACTGTTCAGGATCCGTTTTCGTTTATATTTTGATTTATTGTCATTTTTTTTTTATTTCCTCCGACGTGGATTGATTTGTGAATCTTTGTGGTATTTTGATGGTGACTGAAAATAGGTTTCATTTCCTTGATGGGATTGTATAAGGCTCAATTTTGAATCATTCCAAGGGTTAGATGCCACATATAAATGTATAATAGCATTTGTTCCATTAAAGGATATCGCGCTTTATTTTCCATTCATTGTTCTTAACGCAAAGGACGCTTATCTATTATTATATACCGGTTAATAATTGTTGAATAATCATCAGCTTTTAATATATAATACTAAGAACGAATATGTGGAAAGCTTCAGCTGATGTATTTTAATATATTCTATCTTTCGTTTATAAAAGTATTTATGGTTGGTTGCACAGCGTTCTTGCTTTTAACGTTAAATCTCACCTATATACATAGATATATTATAGATCTCCGCGGCGCCTGGAAACTTTAGATTTTGATTATGGGCGTTGTTACGTGTATATTTTGATGCGCATTGAACATAAATAGTATTATTACAGCAAAGTTTAGCGAGACATCGGAAGATAATTTTATGAACGAATGTTTCAATGTCATGAATGAGTAAATCCTAACAGAATCATACTTGGCATATCATTAAAAGGTTGACTGGTCTAAGGACGGGAGATTCCAGTTCCTGAATATTGTACTTCCGCCTTAAGAAAGGAACTGTACCTCGCTTTACTCGCTTTAGCATCCAGAGATAGCATTAAAAAATATGAAAATTGCATCTGGAAGGTAATGACCATTCCTCTCAGGTGACTAATTCCTCAAATAATTGCAAATCTCGGTTTTGTTTTAAGGAGCATAAAAATAAATAATAGAAAGTCACTTCAGTGTAGGATAGAAATTATGTCAAAACACATTGCCTCTTTGCTTCTGTCCGACATCAACATGACAAAAATGAAGCATCTTTCCTGAAACAGCTAAGAGAAATGGAAAAGACGTCTGCAATTGAGACTTTTCCATGAAAACAGTTTTGTTTAAAGGTGAGAGCCTGCTGATGTCTCCCAACTGTCATTGTTGCTAGAAACCTTGATTTTCTTTCTGGTAATGCTGCTGTAAATTTATTTATTTGTTAATTTTTCAATATGGGTTTGTAAGATTGCCAACTGGGGATATTTTTGTGAGTCCAAGCAGTTGATAATGCTTAATGTGGGGAGTCTGTGAACAACACCTTTCACCACCTCATAATGCTTTACCATCAGTGAAGTGGAGACACTGGTGCAGTGCAGGAAAAGACACCAGCCAATCTGCACACATTGTGGTCCTTAAACAAAAGTATAATCATCTGGTAGATAATCTGCAGGAAGGAACTGCAGATGCTGGTTTAAACTGAAGATAGACACAAAATGATGGAGGGACAGGCAGTGGGACAGACAGCATCTCTAGGGAGAAGGAATAGGTGATGTTTCAGGTCTCCAGAGATGCTGCCTTCAGCATTTTATGTCTATCTTTGGTAGATAATCTATGCAGGTGATGTCGATGAAGAGATGAACACTGATCATAATAGTGGAGAACACCCCTGATTTTTCTGATGCAGCATCATGTTGAATGGCTTGAGGGCTAATTCATATTGCACTATTGTCCTGCACATTTTGTTCACAGTACTTGCAAAAGTGGCATGCACTCACATTAGTCTTACACAGAGGCAACAAATGTACGTTTTAAACTAAAAGCAAAGTAGATGGTGGCAATGAAGTGGACCCAGACATTGACGAGGAAGTTCAATTTGAAGCGGGGCATTTGGGGCATTTTTTTAAAAAATGTAGAAGTCTGGCCATTATAACATTTAATTTGTTCTTAATTTACATTAGTGTTTCTTCTTTATATCAATTCTAAATTTTCCTTTTACTCATTACAGTCCAATCCGAAATTTGGCTCCTCTAGACCTAGTTAGTTATGCTGTGCTTTATGTCATGTTAATGGAACATAAACCACAACAGCACAAGAACAGGCCCTTCAGCCCACAATGACTGTGCCGAACACGATGCCTAGACCAACTCCTATCTGCCTGCATGTAATCCATATCCCTCCAGATATGATTTTCCAGGTAGTGAAGATGGTTGTGAAAGTTTGCAGCAGGATCTTGATCTGTTGGCCAGGTGGACTGAGGAATGGTTGATGGAATTTAATTCGTACAAATGTGAGGTGTTGCATTTTGGGACGTCTAACAAGGGCAGAACCTAAACAGTGAACGGCAGGCCTCTGGGCAGTGGAGTAACTCAGCAGGACAGGCAGCGTCTCCGGAAAGAAGGAATGGGTGACGTTTCAGGTTGAGACCGTTCTTCAGACCGATGTCAGGGAAGTCGGAGACAGTAAGACTGGTTAAATCTCAGCACTTTAACTCCCCCTCCCATTCCAAATCTGACTTTTCTATTCTGGGCGTCCTCCATTGTCAGAGTGAGGCCCAGCGCAAATTGGAGGAACATCACCTTATATTTTGTTTGGGTAACTTACACCCCAGTGGTATGAACATTGACTTCTCTAACTTCAAATAGCCCTTTCTTTCCCTCTTTCTCCATCCCCTCCCCCTTCCCAGCTCTCCCACCAGTCTTATTGTCTCTGACTACATTCTATCTCTATCCCGCCCACTCCCCTGACATCAGTCTGAAGAAGGGTCTCGACCCGAAACGTCACCCATTCCTTCTCTCCAGAGATGCTGCCTGTCCCGCTGAGTTACTCCGGCATTTTGTGTCTACAGAGGTTGAGTAGGCTGGGTCTCTATTCCTTGGAGTGGAGGAGAATGAGGGATGATCTAAAAGAGGTGTATAAAATCATGAGAGGAATAGATTGGGTAGATGCACAGAGTCTCTTGCCCAGAGAAGGGGAATCAAGGACCAGAGGACACAGGTTCAAGGTGAAGGGGAAAAGATTTAATAGGAATTTGAGGGATAACTTTTTCACACAAAGGGTGTGGGTGTATGGAACAAGCTGCCAGAGGAGGTAGTTGAAGCTGGGACTATTCCAACGTTTAAGAAACAGTTAGACAGCGACATGGATAGGACAGGTTTGGAGGGATATGGGCCAAGGGCAGGCAGGTGGGACCCGTGTTGGCTGCTGTGGGCAAGTTGGGCCGAAGGGCCTGTTTCCACACTGTATCACTCTATGACTCCATGACTCCATCCCATGAATGATCATGCACCTATCTAGAAGTCTTAAAAGCCACTATAATATTTGCCTCAACCACCACCCTTGCAGTGTGTTCCAAGCAATCAATGTCTGTGTGAAAAAACTTGCTCTACACATCTCCCTTAAACGTTGACCCTCTCACCTTAAAGCTGTGCGCTCTAGTATTTGATTTTTCCATCCTGGGGAAAAAGGTTTTGACCATCTACCCTGTCTATGTCTAACAATGTTATTGACATCTATCAGGTCTTCCCGCAACCTCCAGCATTGCAGAGAAAACTATCCAAATCTGTCCAACTTCTCCCTATTGCTAATACCTTGTAGCTAATATAATCAAGATATATTGTTTATTTCCTGAAGTAGATGACAAATTATTTTTTGTCAGTTTCAATATGCACCAAGGGCCTGAACAAACTGGGAATGTACGAACACATAGATACAAAGAACTGCAGATGCTGGTAAATACACAAAAGAATAATACATAAAAGCTTACAGCCCATGATAAATTCCCTAAATTCTCAGCAGCTCCTACTAATCTCCACCTCCGCCCCCCCCCCCCCCCCCCCATCTTTCTCCCCCACAGTCAGTCTGAAGAAGGGTCTTGACTTGAAATATCACCTATCCATGTTCTCCAGAGATGCTGACTGGCCTGCTAAGTTACTCCAGCACTTTATGTCCTTCTGGGAATGTACTGCCCAATAAAATTCTATTGCATTGTGCATAAATGCCTCTGCTGCACAATTAGAATTTGGACCTGAGTTTTTAATGTAAAGAAGTATCCAAAGGTGATTCACATTAACATAACTGGACAAAGGTTAACAGGCTGCAAATTCACAATGAGGAATTTTATATTTATAATTTTTCCTATCCCAGTCATGCTTTCCTTACATGGAACAACTGTTTTCTTTAATCTCACGAAAGAGGAAATTATATAAATTATCATATTTGCTCATCTGATATTTCCCAGCAACATATATGCACAATCTAAACAGCCATAAGCTGCAAACCATTATACAGTTGTCTCTTGTGTATGCATTATTTTATAGATAAGAAGCAGTTCATTAATGGATCTTTAGAAAACAATGCAATGGAGGAGAATTTCATCCACGACAATTTATTTCTCTGTTGATCTCCCTTGGCCTGGACATTCAAGCATCTCTGCAGTTTTACGATTAACATCTGCAAGAAAGATATACCAGTCAGAATAGTACGTTAGGGGTGGCACAGTGGTGCAGTGGTAGAGTTGCTTCCTTACATCGCCAGAGACCTGGTTCGATCCTGACAATGAGTGCTCTCGGCATGGAGTATGTACGTTTTCCCTGTGACCTTGTAGGTTTCTCCAGATGCTCCAGTTTTTTCCCACATCTCAAAGACTTGCAGGTTTGTAGGTTAATTGGCTTCTGTAAATTGCCTCTAGTATGTAGGATGCAAAACCTGGATAACATAGAACTAATGTATGGGTGATGGTTGGTCAGCGCGGTCTAGGTGGGCTGAAGGGCCTGTTTCTAAGATGTATCGTAAGGCTAAACTAAACTAAACTAAAAGTGCATTGGTTATGTACAATCCATGAAATTATACCTTCTAGGGCAGTGGCAGTTTCCAATTTAAATGACATCAGTCTTCTTCTTTCGTGTCCATCATCTGTGTTTCAAATGTTGACATCGCTGTCATCATCTGTCCTGAAAAGGGCGCAAGCTTCCGGCGACAATCAGTGGGAGCCATCACGTTGCAATAAATGATGGTGGTAGCAGAATTAGCTCAGGACACTTCCAGTTTCCAACCCCGCGACATGGACGCTTCTGCTATGGGCTCGAATCAGCTCGAATGCTTGTTTTCATTGGACATTTTCTTCAGCTCCAATTTGACCATCTTTCCATGATGGAGTATTGTCACTGTCTCCATTGTATCATTGCAAATAAAGAGATAAAGCAGTTTTGCAGCCATCATTTCACCTTTATTGCATAAGCTGCTTCCCTTTTAGAACTGCTGTCTTGCCATGTTTTGCATTCCCTAGTCAAACATGGTAAAGGTCAAAAAACAAAAGGCTGGAGGAACTCAGCAGAACATGAAGCATCTGTGGATGGAAATAGTCAGAATATTTTTTGTGTCAGGATTTTTTTGCAGAATGATGAGGGCCTGGGCTGTTGAGCTCTTCCCGCACTTTGTTTTTTGCTCAAGATTTCAGCATCTGCAACCTCATGTCTCCATGCTAAAGTCCAAAGCTCTGAAAAGCTTTTTATGTGCCTGTAGCATTTCATCATGGGAGAAAACCCTGAGGATTGGAGGGTAGCTAATGTAACCCCACTTTTTAAAAAGGGAGGGAGAGAGAAAACGGGGGATTATAGACCAGTTAGCCTAACACCGGTAGTGGGGAAAATGCTAGAGTCAGTTATTAAAGATGTGATAGCATCACATTTGGAAAGTGGTGAAATCATCGGACAAAGTCAGCATGGATTTATGAAAGGCAAATCATGTCTGACGAATCTTATGGAATTTTTCGAGGATGTAACTAGTACAGTGGATAAGGGAGAACCAGTCGATGTGTTATATCTGGACTTTCAGAAGGCCTTTGACAAGGTCCCACATAGCAGATTGGTGTACAAACTTAAAGCACACGGTATTGGGGGTTCAGTGTTGAGGTGGATAGAGAATTGGTTGGCGGACAGGAAGCAAAGAGTAGGAATAAACGGGTCCTTTTCGGAATGGCAGGCAGTGACTAGTGGGGTACCGCAAGGCTCAGTGCTGGGACCCCAGTTATTTACAATATATATTAATGATTTGGACGAGGGAATTGAATGCAACATCTCTAAGTTTGCGGATGACACAAAGCTGGGTGGCAGTGTTAGCTGTGAGGAGGATGCTAGGAGGCTGCAGAGTGACTTGGGTAGGTTAGGCGAGTGGGCAAATGCATGGCAGATGCAATATAATGTTGATAAATGTGAGGTTATCCACTTTGGCGGCAAGAACAGGAAAGCAGAGTATTACCTGAATGGTGGCCAATTAGGAAAAGGGGAGATGCAACGTGACCTGGGTGTCATGGTGCTTCAGTCATTGAAAGCAAGCGTGCAGGTGCAGCAGGCAGTGAAGAAAGCGAATGGTATGTTAGCATTCATAGCAAGAGGATTTGAGTATAGGAGCAGGGAGGTTCTGCTGCAGTTGTACAGGGCCTTGGTGAGACCGCACCTGGAGTATTGTGTACAGTTTTGGTCTCCTAATCTGAGGAAAGACATTCTTGCCTTAGAGGGAGTACCGAGAAGGTTCACCAGATTGATCCCTGGGGTGGCAGGACTTTCATATGAAGAAAGACTGGATAGACTAGGCTTATACTCGCTGGAATTTAGAAGACTGAGGGGGGATCTTATAGAAACATATAAAATTCTTAAGGGGTTGGAGAGGCTAGATGCGGGAAGATTGTTCCCCATGTTGGGGAAGTCTAGAACTAGGGGTCACAGCTTAAGGATAAGGGGGAAGTCTTTTAGGACCGAGATGAGAAAACATTTCTTCACACAGAGAGTGGTGAGTCTGTGGAATTCTCTGCCACAGAAGGTAGTTGAGGCCAGTTCATTGGCTATATTTAAGAGGGAGTTAGATGTGGCCCTTATGGCTAAAGGGATCAGGGGGTATGGAGAGAAGGCAGGTACAGGTTACTGAGCTGGATGATCAGCCATGATCATATTGAATGGCGGTGCAGGCTCGAAGGGCCGAATGGCCTACTCCTGCACCTATTTTCTATGTTTCTATATTTCTAAGACAGTCATATTGAAAAGTCTGGACCAAGATATCACCAATTGCTGCTAGTGCATGTCTTTATGCAATGGAACAGACTCTTGCTATTTCCAAAATATTCTGTTATTTTTTTTAAAAACACTTACCTTTTTCACTTTGTCCCATTAAGATTTCAGTTACCAACTGACCTGAGTGTTCTGATTTTAGATCGACTTACTAACAAGGTCTTCCATGTGAGCCATTAAGAATTTACTGATCAATGATAAAATAGCAATAGAATTGCATTGATTGGGTTGGTGGGCTATAAATGGTGAATCAAAAGCAGGAACAATGTTAAGCGGGTAGGCTACCAACAAAAAATACTATTGCTTTTAAAAGAAAAGTGATTATATATTTGAAAAAGAGAATGTAAACATATGGAAAAAGAGACTGAGTGACTATTTCTTTCACAGAGGCTGTGATGTTGCAAGAATGACTTCCATGTGTAGTACCAAATTGTACAATGTTATCATTGTAAACCCTCGTTAAAATGGACCACAGGGGATGGAATGATGTCCGTCATTGCTGATTGTCCGTTATAACCGAGTAAGCTATTATCATGATATGCAGTTGAAACAAAGAACTGCAGATGATAGTACACTAAAGGACACAACATGCTTGAGTAACTCAGCAGCTCAGGCAGCATCTCTGGAGAATATGGATAGGTCACATTGGGACCCTTCCTCAGTCCGATTCAGTCTGCTAAGTTACTCCAGTACTTTATGTATAGGAAGATAAGGTAGATAAGGTTTCAGGTAGATAAGGTGGTCAAAACGGCTTTTAGCACTTTGGCCTTCATCAGTCAGAGTACTGAGTATAGAAGTTGGGAGGTCATGTTGCAGTTGTATAAGACGTTGGTGAGACCGCATTTAGAATATCGTGTTCAGTTCTTGGCACCATGTTAGAGGAAAGATATTGTCAAGCTTGAAAGGGTTCAGAAAAGATTTACGAGGATGTTGCCAGGTCTTGAGGGTGTGAGCTATAGGGAGAGGTTGAGTAGACTGGGTCTCTATTCTATGGAGCGTAGGAGGATGAGGGGAGATCTTATAGAGGTATACAAAATCATGAGAGGAATAGATCGGGTAGATGCACAGAGTCTTTTACCCAGAGTAGGGGAATCGAGGACCAGAGGACATAGGTTCAAGGTGAAGGGGAAAAGATTTAATAGGAATCCGAGGGGTAACTGTTTCACACAGAGGGTGGTGGGTGCATGGAACATGCTGCCGGTGGAGGTAGTTGAGGCTGGGACTATCCCATCATTTCAGATGGACAGTTGGACAGGTCCATGGATAGGACAGGTTTGGAGGGTGAAGGACCAAGTCCAGGCAAGTGGGACTAGGGTAGCTGGGACATTGTTGGCCGGTGTGGGAGAGTTAGGCCGAAGGGCCTGTTTCCACACTGTATCATTCTATGATTGTAAGGAACTGCAGATGCTGGTTTAAACCGAAGATAGACTCAAAACACTGGAGTACTGTAACTCAGTGGGACAGGCAGCATCTCTGAAGAGAAGGAAGAGTTATAACATATATAACATATAACAACTACAGCATGGAAACAGGCCTGTCCGGCCCTACCAGTCCACGCCGACCATTCTCCCTGACCTAGTCTCATCTACCTGCACTCAGACCATAACCCTCCAATCCCCTCCTATCCATATACCTATCCAATTTACTCTTAAATAATAAAATCGAGCCAGCCTCCACCACTTCCACCGGAAGCCCATTCCATACAGCCACAACCCTCTGAGTAAAGAAGTTCCCCCTCATGTTACCCCTAAACCTTTGTCCCTCAATTCTGAAGCTATGTCCCCTTGTTGGAATCTTCCCCACTCTCAAAGGGGAAAGCCTACCCACGTCAACTCTGTCCGTCCCTCTCAAAATTTAAAAAACCTCTATCAAGTCCCCCCTCAACCTTCTACGCTCCAAAGAATAAAGACCCAACCTGTTCAACCTCTCTCTGTAGCCTAAGTGCTGAAACCCAGGCAACATTCTAGTAAATCTCCTCTGTACCCTCTCCATTTTGTCGACATCCTTCCTATAATTTGGCGACCAGAACTGCACACCATACTCCAGATTCGGCCTCACCAATGCCCTGTACAATTTCAACATTACATCCCAACTTCTATACTCGATGCTCTGATTTATAAAGGCAAGCATACCAAACGCCTTCTTTACCACCCTATCCACATGAGATTCCACCTTCAGGGAACAATGCACAGTTATTCCCAGATCCCTCTGTTCCACTGCATTCCTCAATTCCCTACCATTTACCCTGTACGTCCTATTTTGATTTGTCCTACCAAAATGCAGCACCTCACACTTATCAGCATTAAACTCCATCTGCCATCTTTCAGCCCACCCTTCCAAAAGGCCCAAGTCTCTCTGTAGACTTTGAAAATCTACCTCACTATCAACTACTCCACCTATCTTAGTATCATCTGCATATTTACTAATCCAATTTGCCACACCATCATCCAGATCATTAATGTAAATGACAAACAACAGTGGACCCAACACAGATCCTTGGGGCACTCCACTAGACACTGACCTCCAACCTGACATACAATTGTCAACCATTACCCTCTGGTATCTCCCATTCAGCCATTGTTGAATCCATCTTGCAACCTCACTATTAATACCCAACGATTTAACCTTCTTAATCAACCTTCCATGTGGAACCTTGTCAAATGCCTTACTGAAGTCCATATAGACAACGTCCACAGCCTTGCCCTTATCAATTTCCCTGGTAACCTCTTCAAAAAATTCAAGAAGATTAGTCAAACATGACCTTCCAGGCACAAATCCATGTTGACTGTTTCTAATCAGGCCTTGATTATCCAAATAATTATATATATTGTCCCTAAGTATCTTTTCCATTAATTTTCCCACCACAGACGTCAAACTAATAGGTCTATAATTGCTAGGTTTACTTTTAGAACCTTTTTTAAACAAAGGCACAACATGCGCAATGCGCCAATCTTCCGGCACCATCCCTGTTTCTAATGACGTTTGAAATATTTCCGTCATAGCCCCTGCTATTTCTGCACTAACTTCCCTCAATGTCCTAGGGAATATCCTATCAGGACCTGGAGACTTATCCACTTTTATATTCTTCAAAAGTGTCCGTACCTCCTCTTCTTTAATCCTCCTAATTTCCATCACTACTCTACTTGTTTCGCTTACCTCACATAATTCAATATCCTTCTCCTTGGTAAATACCGAAGAAAAGAAATTGTTTAATATCTCCCCCATTTCTTCCGGCTCAGCACATAGCTGTCCACTCTGACTCTCTAATGGACCAATTTTATCCCTCACTATCCTTTTGCTATTGACATATCTGTAGAACCCCTTGGGGTTTACTTTTACATTACTTGCCAAAGCAGCCTCATATCTTTTTTTCGCTTTTCTAATTTCCTTTTTAAGATTCCTTTTACATTCTTTATATTCCTCAAAAACCTCATTTACTCCCTGCCGCTTATATTTATTGTATATCTCCCTCTTTTTCCGAACCAAGTGTCCAATTTCCCTGGAAAACCACGGCTCTTTCAAATTATTATTCTTTCCTTTCCACCGAACAGGGACATAAAGACTCTGTACTCTCAAAATTTCACCTTTAAATATCCTCCATTTCTCTATTATATCCTTTTCATAAAACAACAATTTCCATTTCACTCCTTTTAAATCCTTTCTCATCTCCTCAAAATTAGCCTTTCTCCAATCCAAAATCTCAACCCTTGGTCCAGATTTGACCTTCTCCATAATGATATTGAAACTAATGGCATTATGATCACTAGACCCAAAGTGCTCCTCAACACATACCTCCGTCACCTGACCCATCTCATTTCCTAACAGGAGGTCCAACACTGCCCCTTCTCTGGTAGGCACCTCTACGTATTGCTGCAAAAAACTATCCTGCACACATTTTACAAACTCCAAACCATCCAGCCCTTTAACAGAATGTGATTCCCAGTCTATATACGGAAAATTGAAATCACCCACAATCACCACTCTGTGCTTACTACTAATATCTGCTATCTCCTTACATATTTGCTCTTCCAATTCTCGTTCCCTATTTGGCGGTCTATAATACACCCCTATAAGTGTTGCTAAACCTTTCTCATTTCTGAGTTCCACCCAAACAGCCTCCTTAATCGAGCCTTCTAGTCTGTCCTGCCAAAGCACTGCTGTGATATCCTCCCTGACAAGCAATGCAACACCCCCACCTCTTGCCCCTCCGATTCTATCACATCTGAAACAATGAAATCCTGGAATATTTAATTGCCAATCGCAACCCTCCTGCAACCATGTTTCACTGATCGCCACAACATCATACTTCCAGATGTCAATCCAGGCTCTAAGCTCATCCACCTTTCTTACAATGCTCCTAGCATTAAAATATACACATTTAAGGGACCCATCATTTCTTATTCTCAGTTTATTTCTTTTCCCTTCTTTCTCTCCTACATATTGGGTCTGAGTGTTTCCCTTTTCTACCTCCTGCCTCACACACTGCCTATTAGCTATCTGTGTTTGAGTCCCTCCCCCCAACCGTACTAGTTTAAAGTCTCCGCAGTTATTTTAGCAAATCTCCCCGCCAGGATATTGGTTCCCCTCGGGTTCAGATGCAACCCGTCCTTTTTGTACAGGTCATACTTCCCCCAGAAGAGGTCCCAATGATCCAGAAACTTGAAACCCTGCTCCCTGCACCAGTTCCTCAGCCACGTATTTATCCTCCACCTCACTCCATTCCTATTCTCACTATCGCGTGGCACAGGCAGTAAACCTGAGATTATTACTTTGGAAGTCCTTTTTTTTAACTCTCTTCCTAGCCCCCTGAATTCTCCTTTCAGGACCTCTTCCCTTATCCTACCTATATTGTTGGTACCTATATGTACCACGACCTCTGGCTCCTCTCCCTCCCCTTTCAGGATATCCTGGACACGCTCGGACACATCCCGGACACCGGCACCAGGGAGGCAAACCACCATCCGGGTCTCCCGACTGCGTCCACAGAAATGCCTATCTGACCCCCTCACTATAGAGTCCCCTATTACTACTGCTCTCCTCTTCCTTTCCCTACCCTTCTGAGCAACAGGGCCGGACTCCTTGCCAGAGTTACTCCAGCATTTTGTGTCTACTCCAGTACCTTCTGTCATTTCACCTTAAAATTAGGCATCGAAGCTGCTGGAATGCACCAGCGAGCCCATCGTCAACCACCGCTCAGCCCGGTGACATCGCTGTTGTTATGGCTAATGTTGTAGCCTCTGGGGTCAGCGCTTTCTTCATGTCGCTGCCAACGACAAGATGTGCTTGGTCGCCTTGGGGCTCACCTGATGCTGATTCCAGGGTGGAGTATGTCGGCGACTCCAGGGGAGAAGAAGGATGTGGCGGCAGTGGAGGGGGAGAGAGGCCAGGTGGACAGAGCAACGGTAGAAGGAGGAGTTGGCGGCGGTCGAGCAAGGAGCGGACAAAGCAACGCCAACAGGAAGAAGCAGTAGCAGGCGGGAAGGGAGGGAGTCCTGTCAGTGGCAGCGACCTGAAGAAAGTGCTGTACCCAGGGGCTACATCATGAGCCGCAACAACAGCCATGTCACCGGACCATGTGGTGGGTGAAGAAGAATTAATTGGTGCACTTTGCAAGTCTGGAGGGGTTGTGGAATCTAGGGCTGTAAGTGGCGAGGAGGCGTGTGAGCTGAGGGGTCATCGGCAGGTCCATCCACCAGATATGAAATCCATTAAAAAAGGGTCTGATCAAACAAAGGTTTACTGTAAAGATCTTTTGACCATAGCTTATCATTGATTTATGAATTAGCAAGACTATCAAGAAGGATGCAGGGGATTAAAGTAAAACCTGATCTGGGAAAAAATATCTCTGGGAGACAATATTTCACTACATTCTCCACCATATATTACTTAAACTGAAGAAATTCTGAAGGAAACAATCTTGGACAAGAGCCAATATGGATATGTATTCAAAAGGGTCCCTTCACCAAATCCACTTTGATTGCTGGTGTTTTTCTTTGTAACTGAAAGTACATTTGTTAAAAGTTAACCAAACTTTGTTAGATTTAATCTGACTTCTTTCTTTATCTTTAATCATCTCCTGTATCTATTTTAGTAATCCAAACCTGTAGTGAGACGGTTGAACAAAGTGAAGGTGGTAGCCTCTGTAGCTGTCAGCTTCAACTACCTCCTTTAATATTGCTGTAGCGGCCAGCTTCGCATCTATCAATTAGCTCCCAAGCTGCATATTAATAATAATATGCAAAAATAACTAATAAATGCAAAAATGGCTCCTACAATTGCAGTGTTTTATTGGAAGTTCTAAAGTTGCTGTTTGCTTTATCTATTCACAAATTATACATTCCACTCCTTGCACAATTTATAGTTTATACAGGCCTTGATCTAGATAGGGGTGAATAGCTTTTGTACAGTGCATGCAGCAGCTGTGCTGGTTGAGAACTGGAGTCATAAAGTCACAGAAACATACAGCACGGAAACAGGCCCTATGGCCTAACTCATCCACATCGAGCAAGATGCCCCATCAAGATGCCCCATTTGCCCGCATTTGGTCATATCCCTCCAAAATCATTCCTACTTATGTACCTGACCAAGTGTTTTTTAATTGTTGTTACTGTACCTGCCTCAACTACCTCCTCTGGCCTTTCATTCCATTTGTCCATCATCCTCTGTGTGAAAAAGTTGCTCCACAGACTCCTATTAAATCATTCCCCTCTCACCTTAAACCTATGTCCTCTGGTACTTAATTTCCCTACCCTGGTTAAAAGACACTGTACATTCACCCTTTCAATTCCCCTCATAATTTTATACACCTCTACATAAAGATCACCTCTTAGTCTCCTGTGCTCCATGGAATAAAGACCTGACGCCCAATTTCTTCCTTTAGCTTGGGCCCTCATCTTGACAATATCCTTGTAAATCTTTTCTGACTTTTTTCACCTTAATGACAAAACTGAACTAAACATACCAAATGCGGCCTAACCAACTAATACATTATACATTGTCTTGTATCTACAACAGGACAGGTGGAACACATTAAATAGTGTACCTTTAATTAATATCAAATATATTACATTCAATATCACTGCTGGTATAGACATCACAGTGCACACTTTAGTTGTATTATGAGAGGAGTAGCACTATTTAGAAATATTGCTGATAACATTGCTGCATGGGTGTAAATCCTTATATTATCAAATCTTAATAATATTATTTAAATGAATCATTCATACGATGATATAAAATTCAACTAGCCAGAAAAGATGATTTGAAGGGTAGTTCAATAATTAATGTTGCTGATTTTTTTCAAGATAAGGATACACGTATAATAATAATGGTATAAGGAGCCTTATAGAGTCAGATAAATAAATACAAATAAGGATCTGTGTCTTGACTTAAAATAGTTGAGAGAAATTGAACTTAGGCATGATTTTCTGCTGTATTTGTCAGATTAATAAAACATGGGCCAGGAACACAATTCCTGAAAGGTTTGCACTGGCCTACCCATGCCAAGATGTGCCCTGTTCATTTTTGTTCTTATTTAGAGTCAGAGACATAGAGTGATACATTGTGGAAACAGGCCATTTGGCCTAACTTGCCCACACGGCCAACATGTCCTACTCCCACCTTCTTTTCTCAATACTCTGGCTGATGAAGCCCAATGTGCCAAAGGCCTTTTTGACCACCTTATCTACCTGCGACTGACCTTCAAGGAACCATGCACTTGCACTCCTAGATCCCTCTGCTCTACAACACTCCCCAGAGCCCCACCATTCACTGTGTAGGTCTTGCCCATGTTAGACTTCCCAAAATGCAACACCTCACATTTTTCTGTATTAAATTCCATCAACCATTCCTCACCTGTCTTGGCCAATTGATCAAGATCCTGCTGCAATTTTTCACAACCACTTCTTCACAAATTTAGGTTCAATCCTAATCAACAAAGCATAGCTACATTTTTCATTTGATTTCTCTGGTCTTACAATAAATCAAACCATTACATTTTTGCATAAAAACACAAAGTGCTGGAAGAACTTGGTGGATCAGGCAGCTTCTATGGAGGGAATGGACAGACGACATTTTGGGTTGGGACTCTTCTTGCGTGTATCCTCTAATCCAAGACTGATTCCTGCCTGATCCATGGATCAGTTTCCTTCTTAATAATTCTGATACTTTTATCATTGCCTTCACAATAAAGTGCATTTAATAAGTGTCCTTGCATATTTTGTGTCCTCTCTTTTATTTCCCTACAGTGTGTAATGAATATAGACATCACAAAGCCCATGAGTATAATTTCCTATCTGTGGACCATCATTAAAAGAATAATGTTTTCTTAAAGGGAAATTATGTTTGACATTCTAATAATTATCTTGAGAAAATAGTTGGCTTGGTAGACAAAGGCAAAGCAAAGATATTATGCATTTAGGTTTCCAAAAGATATTCACTGAGAACTGCACAAAAAAAGATTATTACAGGATTGGGTTAGAGGATAGAGGATTTCTTAAGGTCAGAAATCAGAATAGGAATAAATGGGTCCTTATTTGGCTGGTAGTGGGATCACATTGATCATAATTGTACCCTTAGCTATTTATAGTTTATTTTAAAAGTAAATTAAGAGAGCACAAAATATCAGGTTTCTGATGATGTAAAGCTAGGTGGGAAACCAAATGATGCAGAGGAATCAACATGTCTGTAAAAGGACTTCAATAAAATGACTGGGCAAGAAATTGGCAGATGAAATATAATGTGGAAAAACATGTGAAGATCCACGATAATTTAAAAAATAACAAGACAATAATTTTAAATAGTGGGGACACGGTACTTGTTGTATAGAAGATACTGGGATTGCTGGTGGAGAGTCGCAGGAAATTAATTTTCTGGTTGCAGCTAGCAATTAGAAAGGTCAAAGATATGTTGGCCTTTGTAAAAAGGTTATTTAATGAAATTGAGAATTTAGATGCGCGGTAGGACTTGTTGGAAAAAGTGGCTGTCCATTTCGGCCTGAGACTAGGATTCGGTAAGGACAAATTCTTTCGAGAAAAATTGCATTGTTGAGGACACAGATTTCTGGAATTGTATCAGGAAACTGAAGTACATCAAGAAAGACAGATTTTTAATTGGAGCGCGAAGAACCATTTTTTTCCCTTAGTTAAAGTATAACTAATATTTTGTGATCATGTAGCAGTTTTTCTTTTATTGTTTTAAAAACTTTTCACAGTTAAATAAACGTTAGAGTGTACAGTCCCTATTGCTAGATGGGGTATTGCAACAAGCCGAAGCCTCCGAAGGCGAGTCGCAGCCGCTCCCGCAGCGCCACCACAGCCTCCGAAGGCAGCTAGCTCCGCAGATGGTAAGTCCGGTCCGCGGGCTCTGCGAACCAGAGCCCAGATAGTCCCAGGTGGAGGTCGCCAGCTCCAGGTGTTTGGCCGATGGTAGGCCGCAGCGGGAACGGAGACACCACCCAGAAAAAAGGTTGCATCTCCATTCGGAAGATACAATCTTACAGTTTCCCCCCCTCCCCCGCCCCACACATAGTACACAACCACAAAAAAACTACATCACATCTACACACTACAATCAAGACAAAAAACAACAAAAAACACAAAAGACAAACGGACTGCAGGTAAGCCGCAGCTGCTAGGGCAGCGCAGGCGCAGAGTGTTATTAGTGTTACAAATACTTTACTTAGGAAGAGATTCAGGCACATACTATACTAATTTGGGCTTTTGAGTCTTTCCAGAAGTTGATTTGAAATTGCAACATATGGATGTTTGGAGAATGTTGGTGACCGAGTAGACAGAGTTGTGTGCGTTACTATGGCCGTTAACAGGGTAGTGTATGTAACTAAGTGGGAGGGGAGCAGGCGAATGTAACTGAAACTGCAACCAAAGATGTACACAAAATGCTGGAGTAACTCAGTGGGTAAGGCAGCATAGCTGACAAAATGGATAGGTGATGTTTCAGGTCTGGACCCTTCTTCAGGCCGATTGCAAGAGGAGGGGGGACTGAAAGCAAGGAAAGAGCAGGCCAGCAACAGATGACCTCAGGCAGAGTGGTTCTCTGGTAGGCTAATTGTTTGCTAGGGACTGTGATCCCAATACATCGTTGCGAACTGTGGAAATGGCTAACCAACTTTTAGTGGAGAGGAGGGAAGGATAGTGTATGTAGAAGTTACCCAAAATGAGAAAATTCAACGAACATTGCAGTAAGATGCTGCAAATGTTCTACCAATCGGTGGTAGCCAATGCCATCTTCTTTGCTGTAGTGTGCTGGGGAAGCAGGGCGAAGGCTGTGCACACCAATAGGATTAACAAACTTATCAGGGAGATAGACACAAAAAGCTGGAGTAACACAGCAGGACAGGCACCATCTTTGGAGAAAAGGAAGGTGTAGCGTTTCGGGTTGAGGCCCTTCTTCAGACTGGTTAGGGATAGGGAAAAATGAGAGATATAGATGGTGATGTGGAGAGATAACGAACAATGAAAGATATGCAAAAAAGTAACGATGATAAAGGAAACAGGCCATTGTAAGCTGTTTGCAGGGTGAAAATGAGAAGCTAATCAAGGAAGGAGGTACAAAGGCAGGTGTAGTGGAAGGTACCTGGGGAGGGGGTGGTTTGGTTGGGAAGGGATGAGTGAACTAAGGAGTTGTCGAGGGAGCGTTCTTTATGGAAGACAGAAAGGGGTGGAGATGGGACGATGTGATTAATGGTGGGATCCCGTTGGAGGTGACGGGAGTGTCAGAAGGTGATGAGTTGGATGCGGAGGCTGGTGGGGTGAAAGGTGAGGACCAAGGAAACTGTCCTGTCCTGTTGCATCTGGGGGGAGGGGGAGTGAGAGCAGAACTACAGGACACAAAGGAGACATATGTGAGGGCCCCCATCTACGACAGAAGGGGCGGAAACCACGTTCAATAAAAACCTCATCTTGGATGCAGATGCAATGGATACTCCCCTGCCACTTCCTCTTACCTTTTCCTCCCCTTGCAATTCTCACCCAGCCCCCCAGCCCCACTTCCTCCTCTAAAATTTAGTCAACCAGTTCCATAGTTTGCAACAAAGTTGCCCCCCCCCCTCTTGGCTCCACCCTGCATAAGGTCATCGGTTGTCAGCTCTGATTTGTCCTGGGTTCCAGTTGCCCCCCTACAATCAGTCTGGAAAAGGGTCCTGACCTGAAATGTCATCTATCCATTTCATCCAGAGATACTGCCTTACCCACTGAGCATTTTGTGTCAATCTTTGGTATAAACCAACATCTGCAGTTCATTTTTATCACATATTAAAAGTGCAACCAGACTGGTTGGAGAGATTAGCTAAAATGTAACTCTTTCCCTTATTAGTATTGCTGGATGCAAAGCGATGTAGTTTTTTTTTCTACTTTCCAATTGTGAAATGCATTTCTGTAACATTCAAAGAATTCCAAGGCAATATTCTGTTTCCCAAAGTGTTAAAGTATCTCTTGATGAACATGGATATGTGATGTATCAGGTTGAGATCTTTCTTCAGTCTGATACATCACATATCGTCACCGATCAGGTCTGAAGAAGGGTCCCACCCCAAATTATCAGCTATCCATGTTCTCCAGAAATGCCGCCTGACCTGCTGAGTTCATCCAGCGTCTTTTTTTTGTAAACCAGCACCTGCAGTTCTTTGTGTCTCCAGAAAGTAAGTTGGCTTGACTTTTAAACAAACATTTCCTGCATTAGCACTATTGCAACTTGAAAAACTAAGAATTGTTAATTTCATGCAAAATTATCGCAGATAGGGTGAAATAGTGTTTTTCATGTTAAGAAATTATAATAATACTGCATCGTTGCACTTTTTAACGTATTAAGACAAATTAAATTTATAATCATTTAAATTATTTCATATTTTATTTATTACTCCATATTTTATCCAACATAGATGTTATTCAATCCACTGAATCTACATCAGTTTTAAGAGCTATCCCAACAATTCTATTCCCTCATTTCTTTCCCTGCAACACATTCCCTCTCACATGACAATCAACCTTTTTCACCCAGATTTTAGATTTAGATTTAGATTTAGATTCTACAGCGCGGAAACAGGCCCTTCGGCCCACCAAGTCCGCGCCGCCCAGCGATCCCCGCACATTAACACTATCCTACACACACCAGGGACAATTTTTACATTTACCCAGTCAATTAACCTACATACCTGTACGTCTTTGGAGTGTGGGAGGAAACCGAAGATCTCGGAGAAAACCCACGCAGGTCACGGGGAGAACGTACAAACTCCGTACAGACGGCGCCCGTAGTCAGGATCGAACCTGAGTCTCCAGCGCTGCATTCGCTGTAAGGCAGCAACTCTACCGCTGCGCCACCGTGCCGCAGTTGTGAATCTGTGGAATTCTCTGCTACAGAAGGCAGTGGAGGCCAATTCACTGGATGTTTTCAAGAAAGAGTTAGATAGAGCTCTTAGGGCTAATGGAATCAAGGGAAAAGGGGAGAAAGCAGGAACGGGGTACCGATTTTGGATGATTAGCCATGATCATATTGAAAGGCCTACTCCTGCACCCATTTTCTATGTTTCTTTGTTTCTACCTACTACCACAATGCAGCACAGAGTCCATTGTCAACTATCAATCACCCGTTGACAGTAATTCCTTGTTATCCTACTTTTGTATTCATTCCCTACACACTTGGGGCAATTTATTGAGGCCGATTAACCAACAAACTTTAGTTGATGGACTAATGGAGTAGCAGCAGTCTATTTTGTAGATGATGTAGGCAAGTGGAGGAAATTAATATTTAGAGTAGTGAATATGGCACCATTCAAGTGATCTGCTGTTATCAGGCTTCTTAACGCTCCACCCTTAAGCCATTGGGCACTGTCCTATTCACCTTTATCCCATTGTGGGCATTGGACTTTGTCTAAGGATATGATGGACCACAATGCAGAGAACTATATTCTGCACCCTGTATCTTCCCCCTTTGCTCTACCTATTGTGCAAGAGTTTGACTTGATTGTATTTATGTATAGTATTATCTGATTGAATAGCCTGAAATCTTTTCACTGCACCTTGGTACATGCAATAATAATAAACCCAAACATATACCTAAGACTTGGATGATGTCAAGCTTCTTGAGATCTAAAGGCAACACTGTGGCGCAGTGGTCGATTTGCTGCCTCACGGCGCCGGACACCCCGATTTGATCCTGACTAAGGGTGTTGTCTGTACGGAGTTTGTACCTTCCCCCTGTGACCACGTAGGTTTTCTCTAGGTGCTCTGGTTTCCTCCCACACTCCAAAGATCTACAGGATTGCAGGTTATTAGGCTTCTGTAAATTGTAAATTGTCTCTGGTGTGTAGGATAGTGCTAGGTGATTGCTGGTCAATGAGAACTCGGTGGACCAAAGGGCCTATTTCCATGCTGTATCTCTAAAGTAAAGTCAAAAGTCTACATCTGAAATTATATAGGTAAGAGAAAAGTAAAGACACTGGAGTAGTAAGAAGTGAAGTAAATACAAAGTGCTGGAGTAATTCAGCGGGTCAGGCCACTAGTCAGATGTACAGCACTTTGGTCAACGTGGGTTGTTTTTAAATGTGCTATACAAATAAATTGACTTGACTTGACTTGACATCTCTGGTCGACATGGACAGATGACATTTTGAGTTGTGACCCTTCTTCTACCCAGCCTCTGACTTGTACTGGTCGCCACATTTTGTTATAGCTGATCTACAGATACAGAGATATAGTGTGGAAACAGTCCCTTCGGCCCACCGTCCATGCCCACCATTGATCACCTATATATTAGTTCTATGTTATCCCATTTTCACATCCACTTGGGGCAATTTACAGAAGCCAATTAACCTACAAACCTGCATGGCTTTGGGATGTGAGAGAAAACCGGGGAAAACCCACGAGGTCACAGGGAGAATGCACAAACTCCGCACAGATTGCACCCATTGTCAGGATCTAACCAGGGTCTGTGGCGCTATACCATTGCCTATCTAATTGCTCTATCTAATTGCGGACATAGAGGATGTTGCTGATGATGGACCTGGTGTTGTCCAGTCAGCTCCCTGTAATCACGTGGGTTTCCTTTGGGTGCTCCGGTTTCATCCCACATCCCTAAGAGGTGCAGGTTGTAGGTCAATTGGTCTCTGTAAATTGCCCCTAGAGAAGAGGAGATGCAATGATGCTAACTTTACCTCAGACACTGCCTGTCTTCCCATGAGGGTAGGTTGTCCTTGACTGTGTGTATGTGGTACTCAGCCCAGTATGTGTGTGTGTGTTTGTCTAAATTACATCTGTATTTGCATTAGAATATGAGTACAGTAGGTATATGTGTTTCCAGCTAAGTGTATATATATATATATACATGCATGTAAGAGCAGGCGGCGGAGCCTGGTCTATAGCTGCCTTAGACATCCTTCACCAATAGATCAATATATTGCTCTCCCAAGACAATGTGGTGTCTACAGCTACCCCATGTTAAATCATACACAGGCATTTATCACTGTTCACTGTAATAGGAGCAAGTTGTGCTTTGCCCCAAAGAACTAACTAAGAAGAAGAAGAAATTGTCTACCGCCAGCTATGTACAGGCATTCCTGTGAACTGTAGCCCAAAACAATGATTGTCACAGGACCTCCAGCAACTGGGTCTACCACAATGGTAGTAGTGCTCATGTCAATGGGTAAATGCTTTGAGGAGATCGGCGAGAGTTTTCTCCATATTTAATTATCAAAATCCTTCCTTCCTTTGGGAGCACTGGGAAAATATTGAATTGAGTGAAAAATTAATTGAGGGAAAATGCAATAGTTTATTGGAAAATTTGAGTAAACATACCAGAATTTGAATATGTATATGATTCATTATTGAATGTAAAAAGTTAAAATACTCAGCCTTTAAGGTCATAACATACTGCAATCTAGAACAACATGTTTCTCGGCTTAAGTACAAATGGAAATTCAATTGCTCTCCTCACGTACTGGAATCGCTGTTATTTAATTGTCATGTTGGCATTATTGCACAGCCTGTGGCTCCTTGGAGAGTGATTACCTGGGGAATGTTATGGTGTAACTGGGCACGTGTGTGGAACATAATCACTGCTAGCTGCAAATTAATGTTGGAATTGGTCGTAATTATGTATGTGTGTGTTTTTCAGTCAGTGATGTGTACTGACATAGAAACATAGAAAATAGGTGCAGGAGGAGGCCATTTGGCCCTTTGAGCCAGCACCGCCATTCATTGTGATCATGGCTGATCATCCACAATCAGTAACCAATGCCCAACTTCTCCCCATATCCCTTGATTCCACTAGCCCCCAAACATAGGCTGTTAGGATTGTCCTTGTCCGGGATTTGTGGCCTGATGATCTTTCACTGTTCATCAAAACATTCCGTTGCTCAGTAACTGAGTGGTAACAGGCTTATATATTATTAGCTCAGTCCATTGACGATATTCTAGAATAATTTTTCACAACAATCTTCTTCCCTACTCTTCCTATTCCTGCTGATATCACTCCATTTCTAACCTGTAAGGCCGATAAATGATCTGTATCAGGCAACGTTCAATACTTTTCCTTATTTTGTGGGATAGGTGTGAGGGTGTTCACAAGGACAGCATGTGAGAAAATTACACATAGAGAAGAGGAGATGCAATGATGCTAACTTTACCTCAGGCACTGCCTGTCTTCCCATGAGAGCAGGTTGTCCTTGACTGTGTGTATGTGGTACCTTCAATCATATACCACCAAACCTAACGAAAAGCATACAACATCTTCATCGGCTTTCATCTATGTGGAGGTGGTTAGGGCCATCAACACAACATTTCTGTGGGTGTGTATGTCATTCCTGAAATACTCTCATGCTGTTTTCATACTATCAAACTCCCTCCTCAAAGTGCTTGGGAGTACGTGCAAATACATCCAAACTTCACTAATGAGTTCCATGCAATGAACCCTAATGTTTAGTTTCAGTTTTAGAGATACAGCATGGAAACAGCCTTTCGGCCCACTGAGTCCACGCTGACCACCCGTTCACAATAGTTCTATGTTATGTCACTTTCTCATCCACTCCCTAAATGGCAGGAACAATTTTACAGAGGCCAATTAATCCACAAATCCACACTTCCTTGAGATGTGGGAGGAAACCACAGGTTGCTGAACTAGGGGGTATTAGCTACAGAAGTTCGACAGACTGGAATTGATTTCCCTGGATCACTGGAGGTTGCGGGAGACCTGATAGAAATATTAAAAATTATGAGAAGAATAGAACGTAGAACAGTACAGCACAGGGCCGGGCCCTTCGGCCCAAAATGTTTGTTCCGAACTAGATGCCAAGTTAAACTGATCTCATCTGCCTGTATTTGATCCATTTCCCTTTATTCCCTGCACTTCAATGTGCCTACCTAAAAGCCTCTTAATCACTACTATCGTAGCTGTCTCCACCACCATCTCTAGCAATGCGTTCCAGGCCCCCACTACCCTGTGTAAAAAAATTGCCCCGCACATCTCCATTAAACTTTCCCCCTCTCACCTATAGCCATATCTTCCAGCCCTGCGATTTTCCTTAATCTGATTCGCTAATGACACTTCATGGCTTCTTTTGGCTCTTCGAATTGCCTGCTTGTGTTCCTTCCTACTCGCTTTATATTCTTCATAAGTGACATACACTTCCTTTTTCTTCCTGACCAAGTTTACAACCTCCTTGGTCAGCCATGGTTCCATTACCTTGCCGTCTTTACCCCACCTCCTTACTGGAACATGCTGATCCTGCACTTTGATCAGCTAGCCTTGAAATGCCACCCACGTGGCACCTGTCGACTTACCCAATAACAACAGCTCCCAATCTACCCTCCCTAGTTCTTGCCTAATTACATTGTAATCTGCCTTGACCCAATTAAACACCTTCCCCCAACATCCAGACCTGTGCCTATTCAAAACAATCTTAGAATTATCTCTAAAATGCTAACAAATGTTACAAGGGAATTGTGATAACGTCATGCAAGGAGAAAGCAGCCAGCTTAATGGAAATACTAGTCCTTGCAACCCTTGACCATCATTGTGCAGGTTGAGGTGACAACATTTTGTTGCCCTTTACAAGTAGTCAGTTTGTTAGTCCCTTCTCGTGCAAACGCACAAATATTTCATTTCTTACCACCTTATGTGATGTAGTATCTGTAGTTTAGGCAACTGCTGTTGCTTTGATTTATGCCCTTGTCAAATTTCCTATGCGTTTGGAGCTTTTGAGACTCTACCAAAGATTGCTTGACCTGAATAGGGGCATCTCTGCCATCAGGATATAAGGCAGGGTCTCAGGCACCTACCAAGGAGGTGGGTAACCTGAGAAATGTATGACCTTTTACATTTCCCTTGCTATTTCCCTTTTGGATAATCTCTCCAGGCCCAGTTATACTTTGCAAATACCACTCTGCAGCAGAGCATTTGAATGAATGAATGCAGCAAATCTAAATGCAAAGCTAAACTAACCATCTACCTTGTTGTCATCTCAACATGCACAATGGTCAAGGGTTGAGGTGGGATAAGGTATGCACCTGAGCTATAGGGAGAGGCTGAACAGGCTAGGAGTTTATTCCTTGAAACACAGGAAGCTGAAGGGTGACCTTTTTGAGGCATATAAAATTGAGGGGATTGGGTAGGATGAATGCATAGAGTCTTTTTCCCCGGATAAGGGAATCACGAACTAAAGAACATAGATTTAAGGTGAGAGGGGAAAGATTTAATAGAAACCTGAGGGGCAACTTTTTCACACAGAGGGCGGTGGGTGTATGGAATTAGCTGCCAGAAGAAGCAGTTGAGGCAGGTGCAATAACAACATTTAAAAAATATTTGGACAGGTACATGGGCAGGAAAGACTGAATGGGATATCGGCCAGGTCTATACAAATGGGACCAGCTTGTAGAGGGCATAGATGGGGCATGGGCATGGAGCATGGATGGGGCATGGGCATGGAGCATAGATGGGGCATGGGCATGGAGCATGGATGGGGCATGGGCATGGAGCATGGATGGGGCATGGGCATGGAGCATAGATGGGGCATGGGCATGGAGCATGGATGGAGCATGGATGGGGCATGGGCATGGAGCATAGATGGGGCATGGGCATGGAGCATAGATGGGGCATGGGCATGGAGCATAGATGGGGCATGGGCATGGAGCATAGATGGGGCATGGGCATGGAGCATGGATGGGGCATGGGCATGGAGCATGGATGGGGCATGGGCATGGAGCATGGATGGGGCATGGGCATGGAGCATGGATGGGGCATGGGCATGGAGCATAGATGGGGCATGGGCATGGAGCATAGATGGGGCATGGGCATGGAGCATGGATGGGGCATGGGCATGGAGCATAGATGGGGCATGGGCATGGAGCATAGATGGGGCATGGGCATGGAGCATGGATGGGGCATGGGCATGGAGCATGGATGGGGCATGGGCATGGAGCATAGATGGGGCATGGGCATGGAGCATGGATGGGGCATGGGCATGGAGCATGGATGGGGCATGGGCATGGAGCATGGATGGGGCATGGGCATGGAGCATGGATGGGGCATGGGCATGGAGCATAGATGGGGCATGGGCATGGAGCATAGATGGGGCATGGGCATGGAGCATGGATGGGGCATGGGCATGGAGCATAGATGGGGCATGGGCATGGAGCATGGATGGGGCATGGGCATGGAGCATAGATGGGGCATGGGCATGGAGCATGGATGGGGCATGGGCATGGAGCATAGATGGGGCATGGGCATGGATGGGGCATGGGCATGGAGCATAGATGGGGCATGGGCATGGAGCATAGATGGGGCATGGGCATGGAGCATGGATGGGGCATGGGCATGGAGCATGGATGGGGCATGGGCATGGAGCATGGATGGGGCATGGGCATGGAGCATGGATGGATTGGGCCAAGGGGTCTGTTTCTGTGCTGTGTGACTCTCTTCCCTCAGCAAACCATCAAGGAAGTCATTATTAAAACAAGAGCAATCCTTTAGAATTTAGATTATTTTGTCAAGTCTGCTGCATGCAATCAATATCAAAACTGGAAGAAATATAATGATTACAAGAACAAATCATGGGTGGATGCTCAACCTGCTTTTGGATTATCTATATAATATCGGATCTGTTTCCCCACTGAATTTATGTTTATGTAAATTAAAGTCTTTCTCTCATTCAACAGCATTGAAATTTCAGGTTGTGAGTTTGTAGAACATCAGAATTCTCTGCTCAAGGATAAAATTCTCTGCCTCAGTGTCTCTGTGGAATTCTCTGCCTCAGAAGGCAGTGGAGGCCAATTCTCTGAATGCATTCAATAGAGAGCTGGATAGAGCTCTTAAGGATAGCGGAGTCAGGGGGTATGGGGAGAAGGCAGGAACGGGGTACTGATTGAGAATGATCAGCCATGATCACATTGAATGGCGGTGCTGGCTCGAAGGGCCGAATGGCCTCCTCCTGCACCTATTGTCTATTGTCTAAAATGTCATCTGTAATACCAGATTGCGCCATTAAGAAATTACTAGCTGACCTTTTTGTCCCATCTGAAAGATGAAGCTTGTTCATGGAATAATTGGAATCTAATTGTAATTAATTTATTAGCCAAGTATGTAAAACATACAAGGAATTTGATTTGCCATACAGTCATACCAAAAAAGCAACAAGACACACAACTACATAAAAATTAACATAAACATCCACCACAGTGCACTGTGATGGAAGGCAATAACGTATTATCTTCTTCCCTCCTTTTCACCCGTGGTCGGGTAGTCGAACCGTCCGTAGTCGGGGTGATAGAAACTCCCACAGCCGGCGATCGATGCTCCCACGTTGGGGTGATTGAAGCTCCCGTGATCAGGATGGTCGAAGTTCCTGCAGTTGGAGCTCCCGAAGTCGATCCCTAACCAAGAGCTCCACGATGTTAAGTCCGCAGGCTCCCACGGTTGGAGCTCCTGAAGTCGATCCCTGACAAAGGGATTGCAAGCTCCACAATGTTAAGTCCACAGACTCCCGTGGTTGGAGCTCCCAAAGTTGATCCCCAGCCAAGGGACCGCCAGCTCCACAATGTTAGGCCGCAGTGCGGACGGATATAGGATATGGAAAAAGTTGCATCTCCATCGAGGAAAGAGATTAAAAAAGTGTCCCCCACCCCAGCCCCACCTCCCACATAATACAAAGCTAAAGATACACTAAAACATACATTTAACAACAGACTAAGGATATAAGATTTTTGTAATAATGCAATGAATTGCAGAATATATACACATATTCCAGTGTAACAAAATCCCAATGGCCTTGCAGAATTATTATCTAAATAGAGAGAGATTGCAAATCAGTGAGGTTCAGAGGGATCTAAGTGTTCTAGTGCATGAGTCACAAAATGTTATGAGGTGATCCAATAAGTAGTTAAGGCAAATGGCATTTTGACTGTTATTGATAGGGAATGTTTGTTACAGTTGTCCAGGGTGTTGGTGAGGCCACTCCTGGAATACTATTCATCATTTTGGTCTACTCCCGCAAAGAAGGACAGTAGCATTGGAGCCAGTCCAAAGGAGATTCACCTGGCTAATTCCTGCAATGAAAAGATTGCCCTATAAAGAGAGGCTAGACAAGTTAGTATCTGAATTTCATGGAATTTAGAAGAATGAGGGGAGACCTACACCAAAAATGTAAGATGCTAAGGGCATGACAGTGGAGACGTTAAGCTGTTTTTACTAGTGGGAGAGTCAGAAACAAGGGGTCACAGCTAGAAATTCATTAAAAACTGAGGTACATTGAAATATCTTCTCATAGAAAGTTGTGAATCTCTGGAATTCTCTAGCCTCCAAAGATGGTGGAGGCCAGATTGTCGATTATATTTAAGGTGATGATAAATTAATATTTGGAAGATCTGAGGAATTGAGGGTTATAAGGAACTGGCAGGGAAGAGTTGAAGCGGGCATAGATCAGCCATGATCAATGAATGGCAGCGTGGGCTTGAGGAGCCTGGTGGCTACTCCTGCTCCTTTCTTGTGTTCATACATTCAATAGAGGAAACTGTACATGTCTGTTAGTCTAAAACCCCTTCATTAGTAAACTACAATTTCTGAGGTTCAACTTCCTGAAGTTTGTATGCCAGATTAATCATCAAATAATCTAATATATGCAAATACATAGGGGAACATCTCATCTCATAGTTAATTAAAAGAGAACCTAGAGGCATTGTTGTTGATTTTGAAAGAGATAGATGTATTTGTTGGGCTACAAACAGTAAATAAACTTCCCAAATCATCTTTCTGTGCACCAGTGCAGATACTCATTTACTCAACCACAAAGTCTAACAGCAATACATGAGGCTTTCTTCACCATGGTATCCATGCAGGCAATTTTTCAATGACAATAACTGGATTTAATGCTCATGGTTTTTATCTTATAACAGGAATTATATTTCAAAACTACTTCATTGGTTATAACATCTTGAGATTGTGAAATAGATCACAGAATGGAAAACCTTTTTATTTTTAGTTGGTGCATTTTGGCATTTTAGGAAGACGATGCCAATTATATTAATCCACTTGATCTTATTTTCAGTGTTTTACTGAAGTCCCTGGATAATCACATTTGTTTGTAAGAAATTTTAGTAGGATGCTATTTAGGCAACATTAGTTCTTAAAATTTTAAAAGCAATTTAAGTCTTGATTATCAGCTCTAGATTCTATTTACATTTTAAGAGAGAGCAACATCCAGAAATACTGAGAGGCCGTTGGCACTATAGTTAGTGACAGCCACATAAGTATTAAAATCAGTGTCACTTACTGTTTTTCATTTTCACTTCTCTGTATCCACATTGTCCCCTAGCTGCCTCCGGACCTGGTAATTAGAGGTTTCACTCATCACTTACAGATTCAGGCAAGCCTCAACAGGCAATCTCTCTTTCTTTAAAAGTCCATATTATTGATAGTTCTCAACTAATTACGCTTAAATTGGGATGCGAAATTGCCAGACAACTTGTGAAATCTTTCACCAATTTGTGCAGCATGCAAATTAAAGCAGAATCTGGTAAACAACATTGTTTTCCAATTACTATTGGGCTTAGATGTACTTTTATTTTAATAATTTATTTTCAATTTTATAGATTTATATTTGCAATTTGTTGGAGTGCAGAGCAATAATTATATTGCTGTTCTGTTATCTTGAGCTCTATTGATGCACAGTGTTTCATTTCCCCCTGTTGTAATGAAGGTATACTGTGACAATTCAACCCAATACCCTACAGTTCACGCATCAGAACCGGCATTCCTTGCTTGCAATGTTGATATCAATATCTAATATCAGCACGATCATTTTGTGCTTCTTTTGAATCATTTGCTAACTGAACATTGTTCCTGCTAACATTTAGCATAGTTGAAAAGTGACAGTAAAATTAACCAGATTAGTCACGATGTAGCAACATAGAAAATTAGTAATGATGATGGAATAACCTGTATCTTTTTATGTTGCTACATCGTGACTTATCTTGATGCACAACTCTACCCCAGCAGATGATTTATATCTACTGCAAAACGTGAAGTCAGTTTTCAACTAATCTAAATGTTAGCAGCATCCATGGAGAGAGAAACATTTTTCTGAAATGTTGACTCCTCAGATGGTGCTTGACCTTCTGGTTATTTTCAGCATTTTCTGTTTTATTTAGATTTGCAGCATAGCCATTGGTCATGGAGTCATAGAGTGATATTCGTCACTTGGCCCAACTTGCCCAACATGTCCCAACTACACTAGTCCCACCTGCTTATGTTTGATCCATATCCCTCCAAACCTGTCCTATCCATGCACATGTCTAACTGTTTCTTAAACGTTGGGATAGTCCCTGCCTCAACTACCTTCTCTGGAAGCTTGTTCCATACATCCACCACCCTTTGTGCAAAAAAATTACCCCTCAGATTCTTATTAAATCTTTTCCCCTTCATCTTAAACCTATGTCTTCTGGTTCTCGGTTCGCCTACTCTGGGCAAGAGACTCCTTGCATCTACCCAATCTACTCCTCTCATGATTTTATACACCTCTATAAGATCATCCCTCATCCTCCTGCGCTCCAGGGAATAGAGTGCCAGCATACTCAAACTCTCCCTGTAGCTCAGACTCTCTAGTCCTGGCAACATCCTCGTAAATCTTCTCTGTACCCTTTCCAGTTTGACAACATCTTTTCTTTTACATGGTGCCCAGAACTGAACACAATACTTTAAATGTGGCCTCACCAACGTCTTATACAACTGCAACATAACCTCCCAACTTCTATACTTAATACTCTGACTGATGAAGGTCAATGTGCCTTCCCTGCCACAGAAGGCAGTAGAGACCAATACACTGAAAGAATTTAAAAGAGTTAGATAGAGCTCTAGGGGCTAGTGGAATCGAGGGATATGAGGAGAAGGCAGGCATGGGTTACTGATTGTGGATGATCAGCCGTGATCACAATGTATGGCGGTGCTAGCTCGAAGGGCCAAATGGCCTCTTCCTGCACCTATTTTCTATGTTTTTATGTGCCAAAAGCCTTTTGGCCACCCTATCTACCTTCAAGGAACCATGCACCTGCACTCCCAGATCCCTCTGCTGTACAACTCTGCCCAGAACCCTATCATTCACTGTGTAGGTCCTGCCCATGTTATACTTCCCAAAATGCAACACCTCACATTTCTCTGTATTAAATTCCATCAACCATTCCTCAGCCCACCTGGCCAATCGATCAAGATCCTGCTGCAATTTTTCACAACCATCTTCACTATCTGCAAAACCACCCTCTACTGTATCATCAGAAGGCTTGCTAATCTTGCCATGCATATTCTCATCCAAATCATTGATCCAGATGACAAACAGCAATGATCCCTGAGGCATACCACTAGTCAAGCCTTCAGTCTGAGAAGCAACCTTCCACTATCACCCTCTGCTCCCTTCCATGAAGCCAATTTTCTATCCATTCAGCTATCTTTCCTTGGATCCCATGCGATCTAACCTTCCAGAGCAGCCTATCATGCCTTGTCGAATGCTTCTGCGAAGTCCATATATACAGCTTCTCAGCTTGTCCTCATTGACCTTTTTGGTCACATCTTCAAAAATTTCAATCAGATTTGTGAGACACAACCACCCACTTACAAAACCATGTTGACTATCCCCAATCCCTTGTCCATCTAAATGCCTGTATACCCTATCCCTCAGAATACTCAAGTAATTTTCCAACTACAGATGTTACACTCACTGGCCTTTAGTTCCTAGCAGTTTCCCTGCAGCCCTTCTTGAATAGACCCACCCCCCAGCCTTCCAGCATCTCTCCTGCATTTAAAGACCACTCGTAAATTTCAACCAGGTCTCCGGCAATTTCCTCTTTAGTTTCCCACAATGTCCTCGGATATATCTAACCAGGCCCTGGAGATTTGTCTACCTTCAAATCAATAGTACCTTCAGAACCTTGTTTTACTTCTTGTTCAACAGTTATGGTAGAGCTGCACAGTGGTGTCCAGTCCTTTTCTTCACATAATAGCATCCTTCCTCATTGCGATCAGTGACTTGAGTTGTGTTGCCTCTATTCAAATTTGTGTATAAGTTGGCACATGCTTCAATTGATGTAATGGTGGACAGGATGAATGTGATAAAGCATTTTCAATTTGCTCTTCATGGGCATTTGAGTGCAGTGAAGAATACTCCGTGTTTCAAGCCAGAGCATAAACCATAGGAAGGATGTCGACAAAATGGAGAGGGTACAGAGGAGATTTACTAGAATGTTGCCTGGGTTTCAGCACTTAGGCTACAGAGAGAGGTTGAACAGGTTGGGTCTTTATTCTTTGGAGCGTAGAAGGTTGAGGGGGGACTTGATAGAGGTTTTTAAATTTTTGAGAGGGACGGACAGAGTTGACGTGGGTAGGCTTTTCCCTTTGAGAGTGGGGAAGATTCCAACAAGGGGACATAGCTTCAGAATTGAGGGACAAAGGTTTAGGGGTAACATGAGGGGGAACTTCTTTACTCAGAGGGTTGTGGCTGTATGGAATGGGCTTCCGGTAGAAGTGGTGGAGGCTGGCTCGATTTTATTATTTAAGAGTAAATTGGATAGGTATATGGATAGGAGGGGATTGGAGGGTTATGGTCTGAGTGCAGGTAGATGAGACTAGGTCAGGGAGAATGGTCGGCGTGGACTGGTAGGGCCGGACAGGCCTGTTTCCATGCTGTAGTTGTTATATGTTATATGTTATATATAAGGACGCTATTATATTTAAAAAACACCATTTCCCAGGCCCAATAGGCCCAATAGACCTTAAGGGCTTGTCCCACTTACCCGATTTTTTAGGCGACTGCCGGTGACTGTCAAAGTCGTAGCAGATCGGCAAAAATTTATTTTACCCTACGACAATGACCACGACAATGCCGAGTCAGGTTGAGATTACACCGTCTCCGGAAACATGGCGAAATTCCCACGCTTATCAATGCTTCTCCGGCGTCTTAATTTTCGTTGAAATCACTGACAAGTTGGTAATTACTTGAGAGTTTTGAAATATAACATCTTGCCCGGGTTACTTGAAAACCAAGCTTCACGGTAACAAGGCATAAACTGGATTGACTTCCAGTTTACTAATAGCAGTATTAAGAAATTTAATTTTAAAAGTGGTTAAATGGATTTTTCTGCGGAGTGTGGGCATTCTTTGAAAATGTACGGGAGATGCATATCTGGTTTCTGGGTTGCATATTTGGGTTGGGAGCCTACTTTAAATGTAATCGCTGATGGCCATAAACATCGTGAAAATTCCCACGCTTACCTGACCGTCAAACTGTCGCCTCCAATCTACCTGTCAAATGTCCTGACGGTAAATAAATTGGTTAAACACAAGTATTTTATGGTATCTTCAAAGGACTTTACTTAATTTAATATTACGTGCTTCTAAATGCATCTACGACAACCTAGCAAACCTGGGGACAGCATGCGACAGCGCCTGCAATAAGCAACGATACCTGACGACCAGCCAGCTGTCGCCGAGAAATTTCAAACCGGTTGATTTCTCAGCGACACACCGAGATCCTCTACGATCCTTGGAAGATTCCTCACGATCATGCCCGCAACACCCCGGCGAACTGTCGGCGACAGCCTAGTCGCCGGCAGTCACCTTAAAATCACCTAAGTGGGACAGGCCCTTTAGAAAATCATTGCATCACTCACAGTGGCGAAGATGCAGCCAAAACATCGTGACCTGATGAGCCGGAGCATTGTGCCCACCTGCCGGATGTGCTGTTGGTCCTCCGTGTGCGGCCCCGTGCGCGGCGGGGTGCGGTGCACTGTGTGTTGTGGCGCGTTCCTCCCGTGGCCACCATTGGCATTTTCTGTGACTTGTGCCACGGTCGACGTTCTGTCGGTTCGGACCGGACGGGATGGCCTTCGTTGCCCTCGCGCATCGATGGGCCTTGGGCGCCCAGCACCCTGCCTGTTGCCGGTTTGTGGTTTGTCCCTCCTCGGACTACTGTCGGTGGGTGCTCGCCGCTGCTGACCGGGAGCGCCCCACGGGCCTTGCCGTTTCGGAGGTGCTCTGGCCCAGTCGTCTGGCCGTGGCGGTTTGGCCCTTGTCGGAGTCGCTCGGGTCTTTGCTCCTGCCCATTTCTCCTGCATCCAACACATCAACTTCAAGAACTGATTGTTCGCTTGCTGCCTAATGTGTCCCACCCCTTGACGGGTGCCATTGTAACAAGATGATCAATGCTGTTCACTTCGCCTGTCGGTGGTCATAATGTTTTGGCTCATCGGTGTATTATCCGTGTCGAATCGCGGTAACGACAGGGTACTCTCTTTTACTTTGGTTCAGCTTGGTTTATTATTGTCACGGCACTTTGCGATAGTTTGGTTCGGCGATACAGCGTGGAGGCTGGCCCTTGGGCCCGCTGAGACCGTGCCGACCGGCGATCCCCGCACACTAACATTATCCTACACACACTGGGGACACTTTACCATTTTACCAAGCCAATTGTGTGGCACGGTAGAGCAGCGGTAGAGTTGCTGCTTTACAGCGAATGCAGCGCCGGAGACTCAGGTTCGATCCTGACTACGGGTGCTGCACTGTGGGGAGTTTGTACGTTCTCCCCGTGACCTGCGTGGGTTTTCTCCGAGATCTTCGGTTTCTTCCCACACTCCAAAGTGTGTAGTGAAATGAAACATTACCCGCAGTTGAACAATAAGACCAATAAGATTAATCAATAAAAATGCAATAACACATACAATCACAACTAACACCAAACAAAAGAAACATCCATCACAGTGAGTTTCCTCCAGTCCCTCCTCACTGTGATGGAAGGCCAGAATGTCTTTTTCTCTTCCCTGCCGTCTTGTCCCGCGGTCAGGCTGTTGGAGTTGCCACGTCGGGGCGGTCGGGGCGGTCGGGGCTCCCGACATTGAAGCCCCCGCTGGGCGGTGAAAAATCCCGCGGCCTATTTCAGGCCGCGCCGGATGGTGAAAGGTCCGTGGCGGGCCGACCCAAGCCCCGCGATTCGGGGCGGGCGAACACGCTGCCTCTGCCGCTGCCGGTGCTCCCGATGTCGGCCCCCATCCAGGTGGTCCCAGGTGCATGGCCGGTGGTAGGCCGCAATGGGAACGGAGACACGACACAGAACAAAGGTCGTGTCTCCGTTCGGGATAGAGAATGTTACAGTTCCCGTTCCCTCCCACCCAAAACATAACATACAACACTACATCATATTAAACTACAATTCAGACAAAAACAACAAAAAACACAAAAGACAGACGGACTGCAGGCAAGCCGCAGCTGCGACGGCAGCGCTGGCCAGTGCTCGTCAGTGGGGTCATAGTCCAAGGATAAGTAGGAGAGTTGTCATCTGGCCTCAGTCCGGTCGAGGTCAGCACGCCAGACTACCACGGCACCTCCCTTGTCAGCGGGTTTGATAACTAAGTTGGGGTTGCTGCAGAGTGAGTGGAGGGCTGTACGTTCAGGAGAGGAGAGGTTAGAGTAAGTCAGGGGAGTGGAAAATTTGAGGCAGTTGATGTCACTCCAGCAGATAGAAATGAAAAGGTGTAGTCTCGACCCGAAAGGTCACCCATTCCTTCTCTCCAGAGATGCTGTCTGACCCGCTGAGTTACTCCAACATTTGTGTCTACCTTCGATTTAAACCAGCATCTGCAGTTTTTTTCCTACACATCTTTCAGAACCCTAGAGTGCAGTCCACCATACGGTGACTTATCCACCTTCAGACCTTTTAGTTTACCAAGCACCTTCTCAGTAATAGCCACTCCATTAACTTCCATCCCCTGACTCTTGAATTTCAGACACGTTTCTGGGTTCTTCCAATGTGAAGACTGATGCAACAAAGTTATTCAATTCCTCTGCCATTTCTTTATTCCCCATGATCACTTCTCCAACATCATTTTCCAGTGGTCGAACGTCCATTCTTGCCTCTTTCTTACTCTTTATATAGAAAACATAGAAAATAGATGCAGGAGGAGGCCATTTGGCCCTTCGAGCCAGCAACACCATTCATTGTGATCATGGCAGATCATCCACAATCAGTAACCTGTGCCTGCCTTCTCCCCATATCCCGTGATTCCACGAGCCCTTAATATATCTGAAGAAACTCTTGCTATCCTTTTTTATATTATTGGCAAGCTTACCTTTGTATTTTATCTTTTCTCCTCGTATTGCCTTCTTAGTTACCTTCTGTCGTTTTTTAAAAGCTTCCCATTCCTCTAATCGTTACAATGCTGTATGCCTTCTCTTTTAGTTTTATGCTGTCTTTGACTTCCCTTTTCAGCCATGGTCGCGTCTTTCTCCCCCTAGAATCTTTGTTCCTGTTTGGAATGAAAAGATCCTGCAACTTCCAAATTATTCCCAGAAATTACTACCATTGCTGTTCCACTGTCATTTCAGCTAGGGTCCCTATCCAGTTAACTTTGGCCAGCTCCTCCCTCATGCCTCTTTGCTCAGCTGTCATACCGACACATCTGATTTCATCTTCTCCCTCTCAAAGTGTAGGTTGAATCTTAAAATATTATGGTTGCTACCTCCTGGTGGCTCCTTTACCCTGAGCTCTCTTATAAAATCCAGTTCATTATACCACACTAAATCCAGAATTGCCTTTTCCCTGGCAGGCTTCACTACAAGCTGTTCTAAGAAACTATCTCGTGGCACTTTACAAATTCCCACTCTTGGAGTCAAGTACCAACCTGATTTTCCCAGTCTACCTGCATATTGAAATCCCCCATGACCACCATAACAATGCCTTTCTTACATGCCGATTGTATCTCCTGATTTAACTTATACCATTTATCCTGGCTACTGTTTGGGAGCCTGTAAATAACTCCCATTAGGGTATTTTTACCCTTACAGTTTCTCAGCCCTTTACATCTTCTGATCCTATGTCATCCCTGGCTAAGGACTGAATTTCATTCCTTCCCAGCAGAGCTACCCCACCCCCTCTGCCCACCTGTCCGTCTTTCCGATAGGAATATAACCTTGAATATTCAGCTCCCAGCTCCGATCCTCTTGCAGTCACATCTCTGCAATGCCTACCAATTTCTATCTGTGCTACAATCTCATCTACTTTGTTCCTTATACAACGTGCATTCAAATATAGCATCTTTAATTAGGTAATCTCTTCTCACATCGGTCCCTACTGTCCCCTTCCTTACTCTCTTATCCCTTCTTACCGTTTCCGTCCTATTACTTCTGAAGACTACTATAACCTCTCCTGCATTCATTTTCCCTTTAACTCCACCCATACAATTCCAATTTGTTGACCTCACCACCAACTGGATCCTTGGCTTCCTCATCAACAAGCCACAGTCTGTTCGAATTGGCAGCAACACCTCTTCTTCAATAATCATCAGTACGGGAGCATCTCAAGGCTGCGTGCTCAGCCTCCTGCTCTACTCACTATAGTAGCCAGAAACAGTGCTAGACTGTGTAGCTGGACACAGTGCGAACTCCATCTGCAAGTTCGCCGACGACATCACCGTTGTTGGATGAATTACAGATGATGATGAATCAGAGTATAGAGGTGAGATCGACCGATTGACAAATGGTGTCAGCACAACAATCTGGCTCTCAATGTCAGTAAGACGAATGAACTGATTACGGACTTTGGAAGACGAAGAATAAGGACCAACAAACCTGTCTTTATCGACGGGATGATGGTGGAGAGAGTCAAATTCCTGGGATTGCATATTTCTGAAGATCTTTCCTGGACCCAGCACACCGATGCAATTGAAAAGAAAGCCCATCAACGCCTCTTACTTCCTGAGAAAATTGTGGAGATTCGGTATGTCAGAGAGGATTTTCTTGAAACTCTACAGGCGTACAGTAAAGTGTATTGACTGGTCGCATCACGGCCTGTTCGACAACTTGAATGCCCTGGAGTGAAGACTGCAAAAAGTGGTGAACACTGCCCAGTCCATCATGGGTACTGAACTCCCCACCATCAAAGGGATTAACAAGAGTCGCTGCCTCAAAAAGGCAGCCAGCATCATCAGAGACCCACACCACCTTGGCCACACATTCATTTCACCCATGCCATCGGGAAGACGGTACGGGAGCCTGAAAACTCCAATGTCCAGGTTTAGGAGCAGTCGCCACTTCTTCCCCACACTCATCAGGCTATTGAGGGCGTGCAGCGTAGGTTTACTAGGTTGATTCCCGGAATGGCGGGAATGTCATATGTTGAAAGACTGGAGCGACTAGGCTTGTATACACTGGAATTTAGAAGGATGAGAGGGGATCTTATCGAAATGTATAAGATTATTAAGGGGTTGGACACATTAGAGGCAGGAAACATGTTCCCATTGTTGGGGGAGTCCAGAACCTGGGGCCACAGTTTAAGAATAAGGGGTAGGCCATTTAGAACAGAGATGAGGAAACACTTTTTCAGTCCGAGAGTTGTGAATCTGTGGAATTCTCTGCCTCAGAGGGCAGTGGAGGCCAATTCTCTGAATACATTCAAGAGAGAGCTAGATAGAGCTCTTAAGGATAGCGGAGTCAGGGGGTATGGGGAGAAAGCAGGAACGGGGTACTGATTGAGAATGATCAGCCATGATCACATTGAATGGCGGTGCTGGCTCGAAGGGCCAAATGGCCTACTCCTGCACCTATTGTCTATTGTCTATTAAACACTACAACCTCCAATAGGCTCTGAACTACTTAGACGTGGGTGCATTAGCTTTGTCTTTTTGCACTATTATTGTTTGTTTTTTATGTGTGTGTATCTATATATATGTAGGTGTAGGAAGGAACTGCAGATGTTAAGTTAAACCGAAGATAGACACAAAAGTTGGAGTAACTCAGCGTGTCAGAGAGTATCTCTAGATAAAAGGAATAGGTGACGTTTCGGACTGTTGTCAGACTATATATATATATATATATATATATGTATAGAAGGTAGACACAAAAAGCTGGAGTATCACAGTGGGGCAGGCAGCATCTCTGAAGAGAAGGAATAAGTGACGTTTCGGGTCGAGACCCTACTTCAGACTGATGTCAGGGGAGTGGGAGGTACATAGGTAAGGAAGTATAGATAAGGAAGTTTAAGGTGCGAAAACAGGCACACGGTGTTGTGCGGAACTTGAAGATGGAACGGGAAAGGAGATCAAAGAAAATGCAGAATAGATCATTGTTAGTTGGGAGAAAGTAACAACAAATCAGAGATAAAATGTAGTCAGAGACTGTAAGACTGGTCGGAGAACTGGGAAGGGGGAGGGGATGGGGAGAGAAGGAAAGAAAGGGGAACTTGAAGTTAGAGAAGTCAGTGTTCATACCGCTGGTGTGTAAGCTGCCCAAGCGAAATATGAGGTGCTGTTCCTCAAATTTGTGCTGGGCCTCACTCTGACAATGGAGGAGGCCCAGGACAGAAAGGCCAGTGTGGGAATGGGAGGGGGAGCTAAAGTGTTTTAGCTGCCGAAAGATCAGGTAGCTTTAGGCGGACTGAGCGGAGGTGTTCAGCGAAATGATATGTGTGTGTATATTTTTTACAGTGTACTATTTTTACATATTCTGTTGTGCTGCAGTGAGTAAGTATTTCATTGTTCCAACTGGGACATTTGACAATAAAACACTCTTGACATGAGGGACCTTATCAAAAGCCTTACTAAAATCCAGCTGTACAACATCTACTGCCCTATCTTCATCAATCTCCTTCACCACTTCACGCTGGGCTATGCCCTGTAAGAGGAACCTGCCAAGCGGGCCCCTGCTTGTCCCCTGAAGACCAGAGATCGGAGAGAAAGGAGCCGGACAAGTTGAGCAAGACTGGCCGGAGAGTGAACCGGGATCTTGCGTTTCGTTCCCTCAAAGTCGGCTATGAGAGGCGTCCCCAGTCACAAAGGCAAGGAGATCGGTTCACTGAATGATCCGGACAAAGGCAGCAGCTGGAGGCCCAGCAACAGCCTGGGGCTCACCTGGATCAGGCTCCGCTCCATAACACCAAGAGCACAGACTGGACTGGACTTTGGAATGGCGACTCTTGCATGTAGTCTCAGTGGACTATTTTTGTACACTTTGCTAATCGGGGATTGTGCATAGGTATGGCAAGACTTTACTGAACTATATGTAAAAAGAGAATTTTGGTGTGCATTTGCACAAGTAACAATAAAGCACCATTGACCAATGACCATTGACCGCTTTGTCTAATATACTTCTATCAGGTTTCCCTGCAACCTCTGGCATTCCAGAGAAAACAATCCAAGTCTATCCAACTTCTTCCTGTAGCTAGTATTCCCTAATTCAGGCATCATTCTGGTAAACCTCCGCTGCACCCTTTGCAAAGCCTCCACATTCTTCCAGCAATGGGGCGACCGGAACTGTTCGCAATAATCCAAATATGGCCAAAAAAGATGAGCTTGAGGCTCAGTTAGAAATTGGCAAGTATGATGTTGTGGAAATTACAGAGACCTGGCTGCAAGAGGACCAGGGCTGCGAAATGAATATTCAGGGGTATACGACCTATCAAAAAGACAACAGGTGGGCAGAGGGAGCGGGTCTCTCTGTTGGTAAGGAATGATATTCAGTCCCTTGCAAGGGGTGACATAGAATCAGGAGATGTAGAGTCAGTATGGATAGAACTGAGGAATTGTAAGAGTAAAAAGACCCTAATGGGAGTTATCTACAGGCCCCCAAACAGTTGCCTGGATATAGGGTGCAAGTTGAATCAAGAGTTAAAATTGACATGTCACAAAGGTAATAGTTATGGGAGATTTCAACATGTAGGTAGACTGGGACAATCAGGTTGGTAATGGATCCCAAGAAAGGGAGTTTGTGGAGAGCCTCCGAGATCGATTCTGAGAGCAGCTTGTACTGGAGCCTACCAGGGAGAAGGCAATTCTGGATTTAGTTTTGTGTAATGAACCGGATTTGATAAGGGAACTAGAGGTAAAGGAGCCATTAGGAGGTAGCGACCATAATATGATGTTTTAATCTACAATTTGATAGGGAGAAGGGAAAATCGGAATTGTCCATATTACAGTTGAGCAAAGGGGACTATGGAGGCATGAGGGAGGAGCTGGCCAAAGTTGACTGGAAAGAGACCCTAGCAGGGATGACGGTGGAACAACAATGGCAGGTATTTCTGGGAATAATACAGAAGGTACAGGATCAGTTCATTCCAAAAAGAAAGAAAGATTCTAAGGGGAGTAAGTGGTGACCATGGCTGACAAGGGAAGTCAAGGACAGTATAAAAATAAAAGAGAAGAAATATAACATAACAAAGATGAGCAGGAAGCCAGAAGATTGGGATACTTTTAAAGAGCAACAGAAGATAACTAAAAAGGCAATACGGGGAGAAAAGATGAGGTACGAAGGTAAGCTGATGGGACTGAAGGCCGATAAATCCCCAGGGCCTGATGGTCTGCATGCCAGGGTACTTAAGGAAGTGGCACTAGAAATCGTGCATGCGCTGGTGATCATTTTCCAATGTTCTATAGATTCCGGATCAGTTCCTGTGGATTGGAGGGTAGCTAATGTTATCCCACTTTTAGAGAAAGGAGGGAGAGAGAAAACAGGGAATTATAGACCAGTTAGCCTGTCATCGGTGGTGGGAAAGATGCTGGAGTCAATTATAAAAGATGAAATAGCAGCACATTTGGATAGCAGTAACAGGATCATTCCGAGTCTGCATGGATTTACGAAGGGGAAATCATGCTTGACTAATCCTCTGGATTTTTTTGAGGATGTAACTAGGAAAATGGACAATGGAGTGGATGTAGTGTACCTGGACTTTCAGAAAGCCTTTGATAAGGTCCCACATAGGAGATTAGGGGGCAAAATTAGAGTACATGATTATTGGGGGTAGGGTACTGACATGGATAGAAAATTGGTTGGCAGGCAGGAAACATAGAGTAGGGATTAACGGGTCCCTTTCAGAATGGCAGGCAGTGACTAGTGGGGTACCGCAAGGCTCGGTGCTGGGACCACAGCTATTTACAATATACATTAATGACTTGGATGAAGGGATTAAAAGTAACATTAGCAAATTTGCAGATGACACAAAGCTGGGTGGCAGTGTGAACTGTGAGGAAGATGCTGTGAGGTTGCAGGGTGACTTGGACAGGTTGGGTGAGTGAGCAGATGCCTGGCAGATGCAGTTTAATGTGGATAAATGTGAGGTTATCCACTTTGGTGGCAAGAACAGGAAGGCAGATTATTATCTGAATGGTATCAAGTTAGGAAAAGGGGAAGTACAACAAGATCTGGGTGTCCTTGTTAATCAGTCACTGAAAGTAAGCATGCAGCGAAAGCAGGCAGTAAAGAAAGCAAATGGCATGTTGGCCTTCATAACAAGAGGAATTGAGTATAGGAGCAAGGAGGTCCTTCTGCAGTTGTACAGGGCCCTAATGAGACCACACCTGGAGTATTGTGTGCAGTTTTGGTCTCCAAATTTGAGGAAGGACATTCTTCCCATTGAGGGAGTGCAGCATAGGTTCACGAGGTTAATACCCGGGATGGCAGGACTGTAATATGTTGAAAGAGTGGCTTGTTTACACTGGAATTTAGAAGGATGAGAGGAAATCTTATTGAAACATGTAAGATTATTAAGGGCAGGAAACATGTTCCCGATGTTGGGGGAGTCCAGAACCAGGGGTCACAGTTTAAGAATAAGGGGCAGGCCATTTAGAACGGAGATGAGGGGAAAAAAAATACTCAGAGAGTTGTGTATCTGTGGAATTCTCTGCCTCAGAAGGCAGTGGAGGCCAATCCTCTGGATGCTTTCAATAGAGAGTTAAATAGAGCTCTTAAAGATAGCTGAGTCAAGGGATATGGGGATAAGGCAGGAACAGGGTACTGATTGTGGATGATCAGCCATGATCACAGTGAATGGCGGTGCTGGCTCGAAGGGCCGAATGGCCTACTCCTGCACCTATTGTCTATTGTCTTTTGTCTATTGGCTGTAAAGCTGTATCATAACATCCTTACCCTTATTCTCAATGCCCCGATCTATCAACACAAGCATTCCTTCTGACACATGTCTTCTTTAACACTTTATCTACTTGTGTTGCCACTTTTGGGATCTATGGACTTGGACCCCTAGAATCCTCTGTACATCAATGTCCTTGAGAGTCATGTCATTAACTGTATATTTTTCCCCTTACATTTGACCTCCTAAAGTTCAACACATCACACCTGCTCAGCTTGGAGTCCATTGGCCATTTCTCCACCTATTTCAGTAGCTGATCTATATGCTACTGTGTACCTTGACAGCCTTCCTCACAGATGACCACAGCAATCTTGGTGTCATCTGCAAACTTACTAACTAACCCATCTATGTATTTATGTACAGTAATATCTGAATTGTTTAGGTAACATGCACACTAAAGCTCTTCACTGTACTTTGGTACATGCAATGATAATAAACCAAAACCTAATTTTTTGTCTGCCATCAAGGAAGCATGTCTTTACTCCCATGGAAAGGGAGCAGCCTTCCACCATCCAAATTGCACCCACAGAGGGGGTACTCAAGAGGGCGAGAAGGTACTAGAGAGGTTGATTCATTTTGAGAGGACTAGAATACAAAAGCAAAGTGGTAACGCTGAGGCTTTATATGTCAAGCAACATTTGGAATTTTTTGAGCAGTTTTGTGCCCCATATCTGAGGAAGAATGTGCTTACATTGGAGGGGGTTCAAAGGAAGTTTACGAGAATTATCCCAGGGATGATTGGTTAACATATGAGGAGCATTGAAAGCTTGGGCCTGCACTCATTGGAGTTTAGAAGGGGGATTTCATTGAATCCTTTCGAATAATGAAAGACCTAGATAGAGTGGATGTGGAGAGGCTGTTTCCAGTAAAGGGAGAGGCTAGGACTAGAGGGCACAGCCTCAGAATAAAAGGACATACCTCTAGAAATCTGATGAGGAGAAATTTCTTTAGCCAGAGGATAGTGAATCTGTGGAATTCATTACCACAGATGGCTGTGGAAGCCAAGTCTTTGGGTAATTTTAAAGCAGAGATTGACAGGTTCTTGATTAGTAAAAATGTCATTGGTTACGGGGAGAAGGCGGGGGAATGAGGTTGAGAAGGAAAAATTAATCATCCATGATTGCATGGCAGAACAGACTCAACAGGCTGAATGGCCTAATTCTACTAATATGTCTTTTGATCTGCTGCAAAATATCTTTTGGATATTGCAACACAGCTTTGCATTTGTCAGATGGGCAAAGTACCAGGATGTTTAATTTTACAAACAATGGAATTTTACATTTACATATTCTTTGATGTTGCCTTGTTATAAATAATTCCCAAGACACCAGCCACTTTCAGATGCATTTTAATTTAGAGCACATAACATCCTTCAGTGTGTAGAGTTAAGTGTGCTGAGGCAGCAGCTGGCATTGCTGCATATCCTGCGATGCCTCACCTAGAAAGGTCATAAACTTCGTGTCAATGTACCAAGGAAAATCTTGATTCCCCACTGACAGACAGTAAGGGATGCTTACCCATTAAAAATGATTAACTCACTACACCAGAACATGAGATTGTACACTAATTTGATTGCGATCATAACTGCCATGTCATACTAACAATGTCTGAGTGTGACCTACAAAGTGAAGTTGATTCCCAAATCAAGATACATCCTCCCTGCCTGGTCTGTTCCTACCATATTGATAAGTAAGGGAAGGTCACACTGTGATATGAAAGACCTCTGCCAGATTGCCATTCTCCAGGAGATGCCCGTTTGCTCTGGGTTGAGTGACAGGCGTAGGTGAGAGATGACAAATCAAAAGTGATTATTACTCAGTGTAGATTTCATTGAGCAACAAAGTGCTGAAGGAACTTAGTGGGTCAAGCAGCATCTGTAGAGAGAGCGGACAGTCAATGTTTCGGGTTAGAACCTTTCTTCAGACTGATTGGAGTAGTGACGAGAAAGTTGGAAAAGAGAGGTGAGGATATGGCAAAGCCTAAGAAGTGAAAGGTAGATGCAGGTGAAGGAGCAATTGCCAGATGGGTGGAATGAGGGTGGAAGGGGACTAGGGGAGAGAGCGGATAAAATATGGGAGAGATGAGAAGTGAGCGTACTGTGAAGGGGAAAGGAGCAGGGTGACTAGGGTGGTGGGAGATGTTGGGGGAAATGTGTGTTGGGGTGATGGTGGGGATTGTCGGGGAGTATTGTTCAAAATTGGAGAATGTAATGCTCATACCATTGGGCTGTAAGCCACCCAAGCAGAATAATATACTGTTATTCCAGTGCTGTTATTTTGTTATGCCAGATCTCACCCTGGCAATGGAGGAGGCTAAGGACAGAAAGGTATGGGAAGAGGAGTTAAAATGGTTAACAACCATTAGCAACTCCAGCAGGCCTTGGCAGACAGTGGAAGGGTTAGTCGAAACAGTCGCCTGGACCACTCTTGGTTTCGCTGATGTCAGAGAGGCCATATCGGAAGCACCAAATGTCATAGATGAGATGGGAAGAGGAGCACATGAACACTATCTCACTTAGAAAGGTGCTGGATGGAGTTGAGAAAGTAGGAACATTTTATATCTCTTGCAATTGCAGAGGAAAGGTACTGGGGAGAGGATGAGTTGGGCAGAGAGCAATGACTGAAACAAGAAATTGCAAGAGTGGTCTCTGTGGAAAGAGGTGGGATGGGAAGATGTAGCTTGTGGTGGATCACATTGAAGTCGGTGGAAATGTCAGAGAATGTGTTGTATGCGGAGGCTGGTGAGGTGAAAGGGGAGGACTAGGGGAAATCTATCCTTGTTCCATCTGTGGGTAAGGGGGAGTAAGAACAGAACTGCAGGACACAGAGGCATGGGTGAGGCGTTCATCCACAACAGCAGGGGGACAACCACATTTACTGAAGAAAGAATATGTCTTAGATATCAAAGAGTGAAAAATCTAATAGAAAATCTTGGGACCAGATGCCATAGAGACAGAGAAATTGAGAGTAAGGGATGGCTTCCTTGCAGGAGACAAGGAGGGAGGAGACGTAATCAAGGTAGTCACAAAAAGCTGGAGTAACTCAGCGGAACAGGCAGCATCTTTGGAGAGAAGGAATGGGTGACGTTTCAGGTCGAGACCCTTCTTCAGACTCTTTAGGGACAAGGGAAACAAGAGGTATAGACAATGATGTAGAGAGATAAAGAACAATGAATGAAAGATATGCAAAAAAGTAATGACAAAGGAAACAGGCATTAGCTGTTTGTTGGGTGAAAACGAGAAGCTGGTGCGACTTGGGTGGAGGAGGGCTAGAGAGGTGGGAATGCCGGGCTACGTGAAGTGAGGGAAATCAATATCCATACCACTGGGCCGTAAGCTGCCCAAGGGAAATATGAGATGCTGTTCCTTTACTTTGTATTTAGCTTCACTCTGACAATGGAGGAGACCTAGGACAGAAAGGTCTGTGTGGGAATGGGAAGGAGAATTAAAGTGTTTAGCAACCGGGAGATCGGATAGGTTTAGGCAGACTGAGCCAAGGTGTACAGCAAATCGATCGCCCAGTCTATGTTTGGTCTTGCCGATGTATAAGAGTTCACATCTTGAACAAAGGATACAGTAGATAAGGAGGTGCAAATGAACCAAGGTAGTTGTGGGAGTCAGTTGGTTTGTAGCAGACGCTAGTTGATAGTTCATCACCTGTGATGAAAACAAGGAGATAAAGAAAGGGGAGAGTAGTGTCAGAGATAGTTCAAGTAAAATTTGACGGCAGTGTGTAAGTTAGTAATAAAGTTGATGAAATCAAGAAGTTGAGCAGCCTAATTGCAGCCATCAATGTAGTGGAGAAAGAGTTGGGGAATATACGAGGGAACATTTGAAATAAGGACTGTTTAACATGACCGACATAAAGACAGGATCCATGCACGTGCCCATGGCCACACCTTTGACATGGTGTGTGAAAGGCACTGTGAAGTGTAGATGGAGTCCATGGAAGGGAGGTTGGTTTGCGTGATGGTCTGGGCTGTGTCCACAATTCCCTGCAATTTTACGCAGACTTGGATGGAGCTGTTCCCAAACCATGCTGTGATGCATCCTGATAAAATACTTTCCATGGGCCATCTGTAGAAATTGGTGAGGGATGTTGGGGACATGCCCAACATCCCAAGCCTTCTCAGGAAGTAGAGACGTTGGTGTGCTTTCAAAGCCATAGCTTCAACATGGCTGGTTCAGGACAAATTGCTGGTGATAATTATTCCTAAGAACTTGAAACTTTTGACCATATCCACTTTGGCGCCATCATTGTATACTTGGGTGCGTGTACTGCAACATTTCCTGAAGACTGAAGAGTGGCCAATGTTGTTCCTTTGTTTAAGAAGGGAAGGAGAGAGAATCTTGGGAATTATAGGCCAGTGAGCCTCATGTCCATGGTTGGGAAAATATTGGAGAATTCTTTGTTATAGGATTTACTAATTAAGAGAATGGACTAATTAGGAATAACCAGCACAGCTTTGTATGCAGCAAGTTGTGTCTTATTAACCAGATTGAGTTTTTTGAGGAGGTGACAAAGGAGATTAATGAAGGTAGGGCATGGATGTTGTATACAGGGATTCTTGTAAGGCTTTTCATAAGATCCTTCGTGGTAGACTGATACAGAAGATTAATATGCACGAGATTTACAATGACTTGGACGTATGGATTCAGAAGTAGATTATTCATAAAAGACAGGTTGGGGTGGAAGCAAGATATTCCGACTCGAGGTCTGCTACCAGTGGAGTTCTGCAGGGATCTGTGCTGAGACCACTGCTATTCGTGATATATATAAATGACCTGGAAGTACATGTAGATGTGTTGGCAAGTACGTCTGCTGATCACACCAAAATTGAAGAAGTTTCATACAGTGAAGAAAGCTGTCAGAAGATACAACAAGATATAAATTAAATGGCAGATGGTGTTTATCCCCAGCAAGTCGAAGGTGAGATTGAATATAAGGGGAAAGTATACAGTTAAATGCGACCATTAACAAAATTGATGTGCAGAGGATCTTGGAGTCCAAATTCATAGGTCAATGGCAACACAAGTAAACAGGATGGTATACTTTCCATAATTGCTAGGGACATTGAATACAAGAATCAGGAAGTCATGATGCAGCTTTACGGGACTTTGGTTAGTCCACATTTGGAGTATTGCGTACATTTCCGGTCACTCCATGACAGGAAAGATGTGGAGGCTTTGCAGAAGTTGAAGAGGAGCTTTACCAGAATGATGCCTGGATTATGGGGTTTCAGCTACAAGGAGAGATTTTATAGACTTTGATTTTTTCTCTGAAATGTTGGAGATTGTGGGAGACTTGATAGAAGTATATAAAATGATGAGATCCAAAGATAGGCTAAACAGTTTGGTAATGTCCAACACTAGAGGGCATAGTTACAAAGTGAGAGAGGAAAAGTTTAATGGAGATGTGCAGGCCTGGAAAACATTGCCGGGGTGTTGGGGAAGACAGATACGATATTGGCGTTTAAGAGGCTTTTGGATAGGCACATGGAAGTGCGGCAATAGACAGATATTTACAGGCAGATGAGATCAGTTTAACTTGGTATCATGTTCGGCACAAACTTTTTGGGCCGAAGGGCCGGTTCCTGTGCTATACTGTTCTATGTTCATAGTTTGGGTGGGAAGTGATGAGTTAACCAGGGAGTTGTGGAGGGAAAGTGGAAAGGAGTGACGATGGTAGGATGTGGCTCGTGGTGGGATCCTGTTGGAGGTGGCGAAAATGTCAGAGGATTATCAGAATAATAAATAATAACATTTTATTGGCCAAGTATGTATACATACAAGGAATTTGACGGTGCTTTGCTTGCACATGGTAAAAACACAATATACAGCAGACAATTAAAAATAAAACATTATAATTTAAACATGTGAAAATAAAGTATCAGAGTAAAAAGAGGCTACAGACTTTTGGCTGTTGAGTAGAGCTACTGCTTGTAGGAAGAAGCTGTTTTAATGTCTGCCTGTGGCTGCTTTGACAGTCCAGAGTCACTGCTCTATTTATTCACAAAATGCTGGTGTAACTCAACTGGTCAGGCAGCATCTCAGGAGAGAAGGAATGGGTGATGTTTCGGGTCGAGACCCTTCTTCAGTCTGATGTCAGGGGGGCGGGACAAAGCATTTTGTGAACCCATTCCTTCTCTCCCGAGATGCTGCCTGACCTGCTGAGTTACTCCAGCATTTTGTGAATAAATCGATTTGTACCAGCATCTGCAGTTATTTTCTTATACTACGTCATGATTGCTCTGTTCAGTGTCTGCTCAATGACTGTTCAAGATCTGACAGGCCACTTGTTCAGCATTTGCTTGTTGTCTGACCTATCAAATGCCATGTCTCAAACCCAAAGTGAGTATCCTTTAATGTGAATATAAAGAAACAAGGAACTGCAGATGCTGGTTTACAAAGAAAAGACACAAAGTGCTGGAGTTACTCAGTTGGTCAGACAGCATCCCTGGAGAACATGGATAGATGACATTTTGGGTCAGGAACCTTTTTCTCTTTTTTATCTACATTGCTATAAAAGTGATTTGTATCTATTTGGTATTAAATATTACTAAAATGTGCCTTTTTACAGATTAATTTAATTTAGGATTCTTACAGCTACCAAAGAAGCACTGCATTTTCTTGAACTGACTTCAATTCCATTTAGGTGGAAGTTCAGCTATCTTCTGGCTGACTTTTCTGACAATTATACCACATGCTAGCAAGTAATCAATGTATTCCATCTGCAGCAAATATATCAAAAG